>NW_009928669.1:98324-142777 GCF_000696875.1 Nestor notabilis
GCAAAATACACAGTAAAAATATTAAGCTTTACAGAAGGAATTACGTGTGTACCCTGCAAAGCTGAAATATAAGGAATTGATGTACCCATATAACCTGGAGAAATATCATCACACCAGTATAAAAAGAATTCATGCAGCCTTGTTTTTCAGACTCTTGCTCCAGAGCCTTACATGAGTTTCTTTGCTCATGAATGTAATCCCTTTCATTTTACTGCAGTCAGACATGATATTTCTATTCTATGAACTATGTGCATTCAAATGCTTATCATTCCCAAAGCAACTTACTTTATTCTTAGAATTTTTTTATCTGGTTTGCTTATGTTTCATCTTCTAGTTATAAAGATTTTTTTTAAGCAACAAGAGATCTTGTCCTTGATTACAATTCTAAACTGGCTATGAAAATCAGCCAAACGTATCCCCACCCAACCCCACATAAGTAGGAGCTTAGATTCAAAGAATTTAATAGGATTATTACTGTCATGTTTCCTTGTAGACATACATTTCCATTAACAGCTTCTGTAGATTTTGATTCCCCATAATTCTCCACAAAGGCCAACACACAGGTCATTTAAAAAAGAGATTTTGCCATTCCTTGCATATATGACCTTTCAAATGACCGAGGCTTCTGATTAATCCAAAACACAAACCATTGTCCTTGTAAAGAACTTTAGCCTCAGGAAGACTGAAGACATGAAAAGGGAAAACTAATGTTTGCAGTAAGCTAAATACAGCAGTTCTTGTTTAGCCATACATACCTGGTGTATGTCAGTAGTAATTTACCCTGTAAATCTTTCACATTTTAGTTGTATGGGGTGCAGGCAATCTGCAACATGCTTGAATTTTTATAATGTATAGACACAAGGAGCAGATTAATGCAGAGTTCAATGATCGATCACTTTCAGTGATCAACGCAAGCATTGTTCTTCCTGTGCTGTGATTCTGCTGTATTTCTTGTCAGTAAAGAGCATTTGCTGAGAGCTAACTAAACAGTTCTGTATTTTCTACTGCTGGCTTAAAGTACTGTAAAGCTACAAAAGTAAATCTCAAAAAAAGTTTTGGACTATTATGACAGGAGACTGTCAAAGATAATATGGAGGATTTTTTACTTTGTTTGATGGAATGAAATACTATGTGAAAAAAATGCTCCAAACACACTTATGTGTTTTGAGAACAAAAATCCTACTTTGTTTGAATGAACCCAAAAGGAAAGGCAAAATTAAACAGTTCACTCTGGCATATGTCTGGATGCCCACTGCTTCAGTAGTACCATGCTACCTGGTTCTGCTCCTAGGAAATGCCTTGTAATACTTGTTAATTCACAAAATATTCTTCTGAAAATATTGCTTTCTAATTTAATAGGATATAATGAGATTTGCTATTGCTGCCATTTATGATACTGTCATTTACTGAAGAAGAGAATAAAACCAGTGTTTCCTAGGCAAAGCTATCCACTGTTACTTCGCCTCTCATGAGCACACAAGTTTCAAAGTGAATATTACAATGCTTAAAATGGTGAACATACCATTATAAAAGACCAAAGACACTATTATCATGCTCTAAACCCCTTCAAGTAAAAAAAAAAAATTAAAATTCAATTTTGGTTACAACCAAGCATAGTGAAATGCATCTTCATGATAGAGAGGAAGCAATAGTTAATGTTACAGCACATTGTCTTTTGGGAAAAGATAAAGTACGAGCTTAAAGGGCTACATGTACAGGCCAGTCAGCCTCACCTCAATCCCTCAAAAGATGGTGGAATGGCTCATCCTGGAAGCCATGTCTAAAGCACATGGAAGACAAGAAGGTGATCAGGAGTAGTCAGTACAGATTCATCAAAGAGAAATTATGCTTAACCAACCTGTTTGCCTTCTGAGATGGTACAACTGCTGGATAGACTGAGGGACAGCAGTGGATGTTGTCTACCTGGACTTCAGCAAAGCTTTTGACACTGTCCCCCATGACATCCTCATAGACAAGCTCAGGAAGCACTGGCTGGCGAAGTGGATGGTGATGTGGAGAACTGGCTGAATGGCAGGTCTCAGAAGCTTGTGATCAGTGGCACAGAATCTAGTTGGAGACCTGTAACTATTGGTGCCCCCCAAGTGCACAAGTGCAGGGTCTTGCCCCAGGTCAGGAACAACCCCATGCACCAGTGCAGGTTAAGGGCTGACCTGCTGGAAAAAAGCTCTGCGGAGAGGAACCTGGGGGTCCTGGTAGACAACAATTGTCCATGAGCCGGCCATGTGTCCCTGTGGCCAAGAAGGCCAATGGTATCTGGGGCTGCATTAGGAAGAGCATTGCAGCACGTCTGGAGATCCTGCCTCTCAGCCCTGGGGAGGTCACCCCTGGAGAACTGTGTCCAGGTCTGGGCTCCCCAGTACAAGAGAGACATGGAGCTCCTGGAGCAAGTCCAGCAAAGGACTACTGGAATGACTGAGGGTCTGGAGCATCTCTCCTATGAGGAAGGGAGCAGGGCCTGTTCAGCTCAGGGGAGATCTGACCAATGTGGGTAAGGATCTGAAGGGAGGGTGTCAAGAGGATGGGGCCAGACTCTTCTCGGTGGCACCAGGTGATAGGATAAGAAGCAAGGGGCATAGGCTAAAATATAGGATGTTCCATCGGAATATGAGGAAGAATTTCTTCACTCTGAGGATGACTGAACATTGGAATAAGTTGCCCAGAGAGACTGTGGAGTCTCCTTCCTTGGAGATATTCAACAGCTGCCTGGTCACAATCCTGAGCAATGTGCTCAAGGTGACCTTTTTTGAGCAGGGAGGTTGGGCTAGATGACCACTGGTGGTCCCTTCCAACCTCAACCATTCTGTGATTCTGTGATCTATTCTCAGATATGACTGCTTGAGCCCTATAAAAGGAACAGTTTAATAAAGAAATTGGTTCTAGCAGGAAGACTGAGTCCAACTATGAAAGAACATAACTTTCAAGGAAGCAGAAGACTAACCTTTGTGCAGCAGTGTGACCCTGCATCTCTGAACATACAAAGCTTCAAATAACTGTCCAGGCAACAACGTCAGGGTGTCTGTGTGTGCTCATGTGGACAGCTTACAAGGAGTATTGCACAGCATGATGGAGTAGTGTTCAGAAATATGTAGCCCCAGCCGGCTGAGGTAGCTGACATGCTAGAAGCCAAAATGCCTAGCACAGACAATATAGGAGCAATGGTGTGATGTTACCATTGTGGAAACTCAACAGTTCACATTAAATTATGTGATAAAAGCTCAAAGAAGCTCAGAGATACAATGTCAATGGAAGAGCGCAAATAATATCCTGGCCCTGGCTGCTTCCAGTTCTGTCTCAGGAGTCATGAAACTGTCATATGCCCACATCCACAAGCCCAGAGGAGCACAGGGGCACAAAGGCAGACGACTACCCAAATTAAGGACTCAGAAGAAGGGACATCACATCGAGGCCCTTCACAGGGTTGTCCCAGGAGAGCCCCAGCCCCTCTGTCCAGGCATGAAACCCACTGCCATGAGTTCACACTGGAGTCTTTTATGTCCAGGTGCCAGCAACTGGGGAGAATGGGATCCAGGGGCAGCTACTGGATAGACTGAGTGTATAAACCCAGCTGAAGGAGGGACCTGTGCTGTGTGTGTCTACACAGATGTATATCCTCACTAATGGACCTCCATGGTGCTCTGCTAAGGAGGGGAGCAGACTGAGACTGAGGCTGTTGGTGCTGTTTCTGTTTGTGGGAGCACTCTGTGTGGCTGACCATGTGTATATATGTGTTGTACAGGTGCATGTTGTGTGCTCATGCCTAATGGGAGTACATATTTAGCCTCCGTGTTGGTTGGAGGCACAGCATGCCTTGCCTCTCACTAGCTGTCAGATCCAGCGTGATATATTTTCTTTAGGGAAAATATACAGCAGCTACACCAGGGTAACACTGCATTGTACCTTGGAGAAACTGCTATGGAAGTCAAACCTGCCCCTTGCTGTACTTAATACATTTCAGGTTGCACTCACTTGTTGGTATACCTTAGGGTTCAATCTAAATATATATCCAGAGGATCACTTTCTCACTGACTCATATATGTCCAGAACAAACATTAATCTAGCCTGGAATTGTCTCTAGTATATTCTCACCCACAGACAGCAAGGATAGCAAACAGATATATTCTATAGAGATTTGCCTATATAGCAAATATATCAGGAATATGAACTTTTAGAGTTAGCTGAGATCTACGCAGCACTGTTTGGACTTAGAGCCCTCTAAGGACACCTGTCATCCCTAGAAGTACAAAGCTCTAGTGTCAGAGAGCTTTTTAGATTAATTATGTAGTAAGTCAAATGCACTGACAGCACAGAAGCACCCTAATGAAAACACTCCTGAGTACAATGTTTATTTCACCAAGTTCAGGAACATGTTGTGCTGCTGCTGTTCTGGTTTCAGAAACGCGTACACAATTAACTGGAGTGCATCATGGAATCAGTCATTGAATCACTAGGTTAGAAAAGACCCTTAAGATCATCAAGTCCAACTATAACCGTTATCATCTTACCAGAAAAACAAAGAAAAAACAACAAAGCAAAAATGAAATCCAAAACAACCCAAAACCAACTTAACAAAATCTCTACAAAAACTTTTTTTTTTAAGTTACTGTTGAGTTCGCTGCCTGATCCTTAAGATTGTCCTATCTCTGTCTAGTGTATGGTGCCTCCAAAGCCCATTAGCTGATCAAAGGTCGCAGTGTAGTGACAGGATTTGGGGTGGACTCCATTCTAAAACTTTCTTCATTTATTTAAGTAACTGGTGAGTGTGAGTGTCAAGAGACAGCTGAATTTGGACATATGCCCAATAGCATTCAGTGCTGCCAGTTGAACTTCCTTCCTTTATTTGCAAGTGAGCGTGCCAAATGCACTTCCGAGCAGGAAGGCTGGCGTTCTAGCATTTTCAAGAGACATAATTTTCCTTCTGTAATTGAGGATATCTTTCCTCCCTTGCTCCAGTCACCATCTTATGATGCGGGAAGGTATGGCAAAGCCCTTTCCACTCCCAATGCAGACTGGGATGGCAAGGGAAAGCTCTGCTATTTCCATCTTTTCAGGGGATGGGATTGTGTCAGGAGCCCTTTCCCACCCTACTGTCTGTTAGGAGCTCTGGCACTCTCCCCATTAAAGCCATCTTTTCCACAGGGTGAATCAGGTCTCCCTCATCCTACCAAGTATCTTCTATACTTCTGTGTGTACCATTTGCTCCATTTGTTTCCCCATGCCCTCCTGTATGTCTCCTAAACTCTTATTATTCCCAGCAATTGTGATAGGTTATTTGTCTTATGAATGCCCCTCTATCTTGAAGTTTTTACATTTCCTCTCTTTATCCCACTTTTGGGGATACACTGGAGGTGGGGCCCATATAGGATTATTCTATTCAGCAAATTAAACGACTGCAATGCTCAGTCGTGATGGCCACTGGGAAGCTGGCTTTGTACCAGCTGCTCTGTACTTGGTGCTCAGACCCTGCTGCAGGGAGAGGCAGGAAGAGTGGTGGCTTTAGGCTTTCCATCTGTTCTACAATAAATAATCCACTGTTAGTGGGAGATGAGCCATCCAAAATGTATGAACCTACCAACCAAAAAAACCCAGCTAAACTTTTTGATTGGAATTTTGAAGACAGAGCTGAGGTTAAAAATATGAAGCACTGAGCAAAACCAAGGCAGAAGGCCCTGGAGTACTTGAATAATAGACTTTTTGCGGCCATGGTTACTGGCATAGCAGGTATATACTAGAAATAATTAGTAATAACATCAATAATAATAAAAATCAGATCTTAACATTTGCCAGATATTTGTTGAAGTGGTGAGCAGCTGGGGGCATAAAAAGCCCCATGAAACAGAGCTTTGAGAAACAGCTCAGGATCTTTTCTCCCTTTCTGTTGAGGAAAATCTGAATATTTGCAGATTTTAAACTCAAACTATTTCTATTCATATAATCATTCTGGCACACTCCAGCTGAGGGCCATAAAAGCTCAGCGATTATGGCTAATACAAATTCTTTTACCTCTTGCACTCTTGAAGCCCTTTATAATTATTGAAACAATTAGTGAAGACCAAGAAAATCAATCAACAAAGGAAATAATTATCAAAATATAAAGATGAGGTAGATGAATTTGTGACAAGAATAGGGAAACTGCACCTCAGTCCTTCTCATCGAGAGAAGGACTAAAATCTAGGGGATGTCCTAGCCATTCCACTTCTATTTGGAATAGATGATGTATACTGAGTTTGTGATGCATATTTTCAATGATAGTACCAGCACCTGCTTACTGCAAGTGCTTTTTAACATATGACAAGAGACCAGACTAAGATGACCTAGCAACACAGTAGTATTGAATATGGATAGAGGGGGACAAAGAAGGGGAAAAAATAACAAAATAAATTTCTTCCATCTTCAGTATCACAAAGCAGCAAGGGAAAGGATCTGGGGAGAAGGGGCTGTAATAGAAAAAAATGGGATACACCAGCCCCTTCATTCTTGCAACAGACTGTGATATATGAATATTGGCCAGTACTGACTGTATTTGATGTGTCAGTTATTGTTTATACAATACTATGTTTTCTGTCTGGATTGAAGGGCAAATGAATTGGAAAATGCCTTACGATTGTGAAGTAAGCTGATATTGAAGAAACCAGAAGAATACCAATGACTCACCACTTCCTTCTGACAGGCTTTATCTTCCTTGTGCAGAGCAAAAGAGTGCACACCATGCAATCAAAGACTACACCTTTAACCTTCCCTTGGAGGAAGATAAATCAATGATGCAGAAGCTGCATGACTGGTGTGATACTAACAAATTTCTGGTTCATTTTCAGCCAGAAGGCTAGTCAAAATGCATATTACCTAGTGCATCACAGTCTTTCATTGTTCTGTGTCTACTTTAAGGAAACTAAATTTAGCTTTGCTAGTGAATAAAACAGAAAAGCTACCTTAACAGAAGACTCTGCTCCAAGTTTCGGAGGCCATAACTTCATTTTAAAAAATAATTGCTACATTTCAGTTTTGACAGGTTATAAGGATAATCAAAATGAATCCCATTCTTCTGGAGGGTAAAACTGACCTAATTGTTAAAATATACATTTTTATAACAGTATGTGAGGAATACGACATATAATTTTGCAAATAGTTTAGTTACGCCCCCCCCAAAAAAAAAACCCAAACAAAAAGAGAGAAAGAGAATACCTAAAGATCTAAGAGCTAATATTCTGTGTGTTTATGACTTCTATTCTTATGTAAGTATCTCAGTGATAATCCATTACCATAATTGTAAGGAGGAAGTAATATGCTTGCTCAATGATGTCTAATCTGAGTCTGCATTTAACACAATGCAGTAAACCCTGACATGGCGTTGATAGCTGTGTAATTGTGTGTGATACCTAAGATGTGAGGCAGGCATCACAGAGATTCATCAGTGAGAATTTTCTCTCTAATCAACCATTTCTATGTTTTCCTATCTTGCACAAAGAAGTATGCAATCCTTTTCATAATCCTGTGTTCAAAGAATCCTCTGCTGAGTATTTTATTGAATGACATTCCATTTTTAATATATTATACAAATATTTTTCTTGATAGTTCATGAATTAGATTTGGTGCCATTTCTGTACAGTGTTGTTTCAAATATGAGTACAGTGTCTGTTGTTGTCAGAAGATTAGTTTCTGACACTAAAATGCAAATCCACTTGATAATGGTATATGGTATCAAATCAATATATTGTGGGCAAAAGATATTAATGTTCAAACTGTAATTCTTATGTATGTTCCTTTACTTGGAGTTACAGTGAAGGACTAGAAGCCTGCAGGGCACACTTAATTTGTACTAATCATGTTGCAGATGTCATTAATTTTTGCATCTTTGGCGTAATCTCTGTATCCTACTTTCTTCCTATCTGTCAAATACACATTGAAACTACTTTCCAGTATCAACATAGCAGAAGCCCAGCTATGCACTTATTACAGTTAAAATAAACAAACAAATAAACAAACAAATAAATAAAGAAGGCTGTGCTCACAGTTAGTATTATACTCCATATCCCCTCTCCACAGTAACTCCTGTGCCTGAGCCCTGATGGCCATCTCTTCAGAAGAAAAGCGCAACAGTTGAAGTGTTTTCTTGTACCTGCACAGCCAGCACACCACAACTGGCACTTAAACAGCTAGCAGTAAGTTGAAGAACAGCCTTAGGCAGGGTAAGGTCCCCACACACAGTATGCCACCGTGATATTGCACACCCTGGGGGCTTTTTTGTCATGGAGGTAGATGACTTGTATGGAAGCTCCTGACCTACTGCTCACCAAGGTAGACTTTTGGCTAAAGGTGTGCAGAATTAATAAAAGAAAGTAAATTCCATGTCAAAGTCAACTGTATTTCATTCCTTTTCGGATATGTTATGTAATGTTATATAATGTTATATATACCTCTTTTCCAAGGTTTTTGTTTAGGAATGTTGAACAGATGTTTACACAGACAGTGGAGAAGAGGCAACAAATAACATGCTAGACATTGAGGGCAGACACACCTTCCAAACTACTTCCTTGTATCTTGTGTCATGATATAACTATACATATACATTTCAATATTTAATTCTTATTCACAGGAGTACAAAATCTTTGCCTACAACAAGGTTTACTTATGAACAGACCAACTAACATAACACATTTTTGACAGAGGGACACATTAACGACACATGTTAATGAAGAGTTTTTATGTCACGTATAATGCCGCAAGCTGTGTCATACTGTGGGAAGTGATTTAGCAACTCACCACACAGACAAAAGGCTGTACATTTTAATTTTCTCCCTGCTGAGAAACCACCATTAAATTACCATCCTTCAAAATACTACACATGCACAATGCACAAAAATATAAAAAAAAAAAGTGTTTGAAAGGAAATGGAAAAAAGTATTTACAGGAAAATAATATTAATGGAAACAATAGAAGACAACATACAGTCTGCACTTGTACATTTTCAGACTATCCTTTCCAAATGAATGATCCTATTTATCACCAATTTATGTTGATTGCACAGACTGTCACTGAAACTGTGAGTAATGATCCTAATCTATACAGCTGATCCTAACTCTGATTATCTGAAAAACATAGCTGTGAAATAAGGGAGTACTGAAGTAATTTACTAAAGCAACAACAGCATCTGTTTGAGCATATTACGCTTTTAAGTAAATGAGAAATTTGCTGTCACTTAAAATGTATTTTTTGCTTTACATTTTGTATTCCCATATATATATATGTGCATATAGATATATATAAGGAAACAGATACAGACACATATGTATATGTCCTCACATTTGCTATTTTTCTTTCTCACAGTGATGTGCTTTTAGTTAAGTAAGCAATACTGATGCTTGTAGTCCTTTTGGTCCTACATGCTCAAATCTAATATTTCCCTCTTCACTGCACTAGCAACACTCCCTTAACCCTGGACTACACTATACTCAGTGCTGAAGAGCCTCTTATACACTTCTAGGGTCATCTATTAGCCTTTTGCCTTCAGCCCTGAAATGCACCTGCACAGCAGTGGCATTTTGGAAGTAACAAAGCTTTTACAATTGCAGACAAGTTATTCTGGTTTGTAATAGTGTTGATAGTCCTGTTAGCTATAATTTATCTGGGTCACAGAGTTATTTATTTTTCCTTTTTCTCTTCTAAATAGCAAATCCAGATTCATATTTGCAATATATATGGAAAGTATCTGGTAACAGGATGTCCCTATTTTAGAGAACTTCGTATTAAACAATTCTCTGGAATTCTGGATGGTCCCTGATTTTTATTGTCATATCTCATTATGAAATTCATTGCCTATTTGTGGCTGCTAATCCCTTTCTGCCTGTTTCACCAGGAATGCTTTCCAAGTTTCTCTCACTTCTTAAATTCACTGGTTTGGATTTAATTTCCTCTATTGTTTTAGCTTTAATTTTTTCAAGTTTAAATCAATTCTGCTACTGCTTCTCTTATGTCTCATCTTGTTATATCATTTTGGGTTATTTTTCTCATTTTTCACAAACAACTCAGTCCTATATACACACATACTGTGTTCTGAAATGCTTGTGTTCATGTTTTAATGAAGGGGTTAAAACAATCAGACCTAATTTTAATCACTGAAAAAGCTTACTAGGTCATTGAAGCCACCTGTGATAAATTATCATGAACTGTCCTTATTAAAGATTCATCCAGCTTGCAAGCCATGTGTTGGGGCTATCATGTGAGACATTTTACTTCTTGTTGGTAAGATAGACAGCATTGTTTTACTAAAACATCAAGGATATATTATATCCGTAATAGTAAATTTTAAACCAGAACTGGCACAAATCCTATCAGTATCCTGTAATCTCCTGGAAGCAGAGCAAAGGAAACAGAGCTATACTTGAACCCCAGGCATAGAAATGTGATTCCATCATTGTGTCCTTGCACCAGTATCTCTTTGGAGGTAATGTCCTCGGTGGCTGTACACTTGAGGTCTGAAATTTTGAATGAAGATATGTGTGGCTTAGTTTTCATGTGAGCACTTGAGCTTCTTCTTTTTTTCATAGATACCTGAAACTGGACTGGCAAAATGGCAACTACCTCAATCTCCCTGTTTACTGATACTGTTTAATCAGATCAGTATGAGTTGTACCATAGTAACTTTTTGTTTTGTTTTTTTTCTTTAAGGCCTTGAAGATAAACTGTGAAATAGTCTGGCTATGCTTTGCTTTTGGGATACTGCTGATCGAAATTCATTTTCTGAGGGCTGCCAGGAGGCAAAGATAATAGTAAAAACCATTTCAGTGTCTACATCCTGCCTGGCACAGGGGGGCAGGATTGTCTTACTGACTCACCCTGCAAGCATGTAAACCGCAGGTTTGTTTCCGCTGACTCAGAGAGGATGACGGGAGGCCTTAGACTTTAAATTTTATTTCTAGGATTGAAACTAAAGTAAGAAAAAAGGTTATAAAATATGAAAAAGCTGAATATTCATTCAGAATGTCAGTAGTGCTGCTACCTGATTCACAAATAAGAAAGACTGTATTTATATATACATATATATATTTGCCTCTCAAGTCCTAGCTATTATATACTTGAATTTTGTTTTTTATCCCAATCTTAAAGCAAAAGTAGAGTGCTTGTCCATGACCCCAGAAGCCAGATTCAAAAGAAAATCCTGAATATGGTGACAACATATGCAGGCATGAATACAACTTTTTATTAAAATTTTGGAGATTAGATTTAAAACTTCCTAACACTTTTGAAAACTGGACACAGTGGCATTTCAATATGATATGACTAACCTCTACTAGAGCTCATGTTGAACTTTCATAAGCTGAAGTTCATCTCACTCTGCCTGTGAACACTTTAAAGCATACTGTTTAAACCATGTTAGCTAACACATTTTTAAGATTACATTTTCTCTCCAGTAATAAAAAAGTAGTTAATATTGTGTTATTGACACTTCGTCACTGACTTCAGCAGGTAGACAAAACTGTCTCGTCCTCTCAGAGGACGTAACTGTGCATCAAACAAGTGCTTGGGTAGACAATAATCTTTGGATGGAAAGCTTGTAAGGGCAAGCATCACAAAATCCAAAGTTCATCAGTGAAATTGCTCTGTATCCCCAGAGCATGGATCCAGATTCATTTTTGCAATATATATGGCAAGTATCTGATAACAGGATGTCCCTATTTTAGGGAACATCTTACTAAATTCTCTGGAATTCTGGATTGTAGAATGTAGAGTGAAGTAATGTATTGGAAAATCAAGAGAATAAAATGTTTCCTGTGCACTGTTCCAGAAATGAAAGCCTACCATTGCCAACAAGTACGAATGAATGAGCTGGATAGAAGATCTTTATGAGGCATGGAGTAGAGGAAATGACTGCACTTTACTAGAAAGTGTTTCCAGTGTGAACATAACCATATCAACGAAGTCGTATTTTGCCCTGTAATGTAATAAACTATCATGCCCTGCCAACTTTGATCCTATAGCAAATCAAAACAAAGCAGTAAAACTTTTCACCATATAACTACACCCTTATTAAAGTTTCATCTTGGCAGAACCTGATAGGTTAAGACTTAGAACTCTTCACAGCTCTGACACAGATGGGCTGGCAGAGGTCTTTTTCAGTGCAATTCATCTGGTCTATTTTAGACAATTACTTTACAATAAGATGAGTAATGAGTGAAAAGTGTCTGTTTCTTGCTACTGACTAGAAGGGATCCTCATGCATTTCATTTGGATGTGGATGTCTGCAATATATCAGCTGAATGTATTCTGAGGAGTCTCACCCACAGCTTTGGATGTTGTCAAGGTCTCCGGGGTTACAGAACTCACTAATAGACTGAGGTGTGTCTACAGAATAACAGTATCAGGTGAAGGATCCCCTCGTACACCTCTACTTTACAGATCTAAACTAGCAAACATCCAAACAGACTTATACAGAAGAAAGATTTCTGTGGAGCTGTAACACTCAGGAGAAAATTTAGCTAGTGAACTTACGTAAGCTTTGCTGTTATGAAACAATTCTAACAAGGGTGATCCCTCAAGGCATGTTTGCTATTTGTAATTCACAAAGGAAAAACACAGGACTTGGCTCATGGCAGACTGTGAAGACACAGTCTGTGAGCTGAGTATACCTGTGTGTGTATTGCAGAACTACAGAAGGGTTACAGTCTGGGGCAAGATGGCACCATCTCCTGTCATTCAGCTTCCTTTCCTCCTTTCATTTATAGTCTTCACTGTCTGATTTCTTTCTCAGAAGGAACAGAGGACCTCTTTCATCTTTCTTCTTTCATCTGTGCTGTGAACAGTGTTATTCCCCTCATATTCATTCATATGGTTTCAGTCTAAACCAAGCATCCCCAAGGGAAGTGGTAAAAAACACCTGATGGATGGACATGAAGAATTCTAAGCAGGTCTGGGCACATTTCCTAGGCTGAGCAGGTGAGAAATGCCAATGTGACGCTCCTTGATCACGTGGAAAGCTTATAGATATAATCCTGACCCTGGACCAAGCTGTAGGACCATCTTTGCCTTTTCCGCATCACTAGAGATGTGTAGAAACACCAGCCTGGAGACAGAAGGACAGTGGGTGCAGGGACTTATATTTCTCACAGATCAGGTGCTGACAGGAACTCTAACTTAATTAGAAAAATGGGATTCTGTGGATCACTTACAATCAGTAAGAATTCGTTGTGATAATCCTAAATGCTGCAGTGATTAGCTCTGTATGAACCATCTAACTATGTCCAGAATGAGCTTTAAAATAAGCACTGAACACACCCAAATGTAATCATATCTATTCAAGAAGAAGGCAAATTCTTTTTTCTTTTTTGCAAACCCACAAACTAATCCAATAGCCACAAAACAGATCAGGGTGGGGGGTGAGGGACTGGAGAGAAAAGAAAAAGAAACAGAACATACTGAAGTAAACAAACCTCATTTCTTCCATTGAGTTTAGATCAGCTATATCAAGCCTGTGAGCATGACTCAAGAGACAGTACTCCACTCCCTGTTTCTAAAGCTTCAATTTGCTATGCAGAATCTCAGCATTCATTATTTTCTCAAAAAGGTAGAACCTCAATCATGTTGAAACTCCTGACATTTAAGACAAAAGGAATGCTACTTCTTGTATGCACAGTGAACCAGAAGCACAAGTGCTACTAACAGCTTCACTCACTGCTGCTAGTGGTAGGTCAGAAAGGCCTATTAGAAAGTCCGTGGGGAGCAGAATTTCTCATCTGACCATTTGTCTGCGAATGGCACTTATGTTGGATTATAAGTGTATTTGGAAAAAAACCATGTGTTTTCATCAGCAGAGCAAGAAAGACTAAAAGGAAGGAGTAATGTATCTGAAAAGCCTGATAATACTAATCACTGAGGCCCACAACAAAGAGACATCCATTACTGCTTTCATCTAGGAAAATTCCTGGTTTTCACTGGAACTAAATTCTGCATAGCACCATTTTAAAGTGAGGTCTCTATTGTTCACAGCTGAATTGAAGGTTACAGCAAAGCTGGCTTCATTTATACATGTCTTTGTCAGCATCTGATGGGACTAGAGCAAGAAATCACTGGGTATAAAACCTTTACACTTCAGAAACTTCAGGTAACCCCCATTATCGTCTTAGCCATGTGGGCTGCTCTGAGCTCATCTAACCCTATAGGTACGAGGGCTGATGGTCAAAGTCACAAAAGGAATTTAAAGGTTAGTTCCTAGCTCTGTCAAGTTTTAGTATAGTCTGAGTGTAGATCCTTCTTCACAAGATTTGCCATCTAGAAGGCCATCTCCAGATTGCTATCTAATATGAAGAATTTACTGATAGCTCTTCTCGCTGACATGAGGTGTCCTCTGTAAGTAGGCTTTTGTACTGTGGATTGTTGACTTGCAGATTGGGGAACTGCCAGTGGGACCTAGCAATTGGTAAAGAGAAGGTCAATGGTGCTCTAATAACAGCGGAAAAGAAGAAAAAAAATTAAGAAATTTTAAGCAGGTGGTTCAGTCTCATCAGAACTTATGTGCAGAGACACGAACGATGACTACCTCTCAGATAGACAGTCCATAAAAAGGAATGTATGCAATCCAAGGCCAACTTACAGGACAGATGTCGGAAGTTTGGGAGGAGAAGTAGAATGAACTGCACTGCAACTGCACTGCTCTCTTTTTCTTGAGGGCCACAGAGCCCCTAGGAGTCATGCAGAGAGCTTCCAAAGAAATAGGGCTTGTCCCATGGACCTAGTGCTTCACATGGCAATCCCATAACCACCAAGTGAGCATTGATAGCTTCAGTCTTCTACACAGAAGAATAGAATTTAGATAACAAGATTTAAATCTATATTCTCTTTACCCATTTGACATTTGTTTATTAAATGATTGATGAGTAGATCAATCATTTCATAAATTTTAGCTCTGGACATCTGGCAGAGGAAGAACTTACAATGGAAGAAAGGATGTGACTGAGAAAAAATTATGAGTTATCTAAAACCAGTCCAGTTAAGTAAAGTGGGGTATGCAAGAACAAATGCTAATGGATAATCAAGTGTCTCTTCTAATGTTTGTGGCAGATAATCTCTGAAGGCTGAAGTGCCACACTGTCCTTAAATGGTTCAGAATAAGAAGGTAAATTGGATAAAAAATAGAGAACACCGAAAGTGACATAAAAGGTCCTATCAATTTGTTGTAAATTGCATGCTACATATTTATGTATTGTAAATGATTGAGTGAGTCTGAGAGCAAAAAACAAATAGCTCTAATCTTATGACAGCTCAGGACAAATATGCTGTATTTTTGTTAATACAATATGATTGCTAAATTAGAAAATCTTTCATCCCTATCCTCAATTTTGCCTTGAAGGTTTTTCTAAAATTTTTGCATAGCATTAGAAAACCCTCACTGGATTCTAAACAATGGCTGCTTAGACAGAAATCTAATGAATAACCAATATTAAACAAAAAGAAATGTCTAAAGGCAGAAGACACCTATAAATGATATAAATCCTTAGCATAACCAAAACTCAGTTTGCTGATTCACTTCCTACTTAGTGACACAAAGCAAAAATAAATATACAAAAGCAAGATAAATTAAGAACATGCTCTCAGACAGCGTGTAAAAAAAAACCCAAACCAAACAACAAAACAACTCGAATATAAACAACTCACCTGAAGACAAGAGGTATATGAGAAGGAGGTAGCTGCTACATTGCACACCGAAAAGGAGTTGGGCCTATAGCATACACAAGCAATATGCACAAAGCCATCTTTGGCTGCATTCAGAAGAGAGGCAGGGGTGCTGCAGGAAGATACCACAGAATCCTTATATGGAAAGAAGACAGTGTGGCACAGCATGCAAAGCAGGATGAATTAAATGTGCTGATTAAATGAACAGCTTGCTTCTTGTACTTCAGTGAAGTTCAAAGCTTTCTGGCCAACCACATTAAGCATACCTAGCAATCAAATAAATTACTTATGTTATAAAACCCTCATGCAGAGAAACAGTAGGCAATGCAGTAATGCAAAATTGATCTTTTTATATGCCTTCATCCCTCACCTTTGTTCAGGACTTTAAAAAGAATACATAATACTTTTTCCTGCAGGTAAAAATGCTAAAGACTGGGGGAAGGGAGAGACCATCCACTTAGCCAAGGAATTACAGTCCAGTCAGTCTCACCTCTGTGTCTGGCAGGATCATGGATCAGATTTTCCTAGAAAGCATGCTAAGGCACATGAAAAACAACAAGGTAGTTGGTGACAGCAAATGTGGCTTCACTAAGGGGAAATCCTGCCTGACCAATTTGGTGGCCTTCTATGATGGGGCTATAGAACTAATTCATAGGGGCAGAGCTGTTGACATTGTCTACCTGGACTTGTACAAAGTATTTGACACTGTCCTGCATGACATCCTTGTCGTTAAACTGGAGAGTCATCAATTTGATGGATGGATCACCTGGGGGATAAGGAATTGTCTAGCTGGCCACACGCAAAGAGTTGTGGTCAACAGCTCAGTGTCCAGTTGGAGACCAGTAACAAGTGGTATCCCTCAGGGGTTGGTGTTGGGATCAATCCTGTTCAACATCTTAGTCAGTGGCATGGACAGTGGGATTGATTTACCTAAACTTGCCCTCAGCAAGCTTGCCAATGACACTAAGCTGTGTGGTTCAGCTGATATATTGGAGGAAAGGAATGCCATCCAGAGGGACCTGGACACTCATGAAGTACAACAAAGCAAAGTGCAAGGTCCTATACCTGGGCTGGGGCAATCCCAAGCACAAATAGAGGCTGGGCAGAGATTAGATTGATATCAGCCCTGAGAAGAAGGACTTGGGGTATTGGTTGATGGGAAACAGAACATGAGTTGGCTTCAGTGTGTGGTCGCAGACCAGAAACCAAACATGTCCTGGGCTCCATCAAAAGGAGTGTGATCAACAGGTGAAAGAAGGTGGTCCTGCCCCTCTACTCTGCTTTCATGAGACCTCACCTGGAGCACTGTGTGCAGTTCTAGTGTCCTCAACATAAGAAGAACATGGAGCTGTTGGAGCAAGTCCAGAGGAGGGCCACAAGGATGATAAGAGGGCTGGAGCACCTCCCGTATGAAGACAGGCTGAGATAGTTGGGACTGTTCAGCCTGAAGAAGAGAAGCTGTGTGGAGACCTCATAGCAGCCTTCCAGTATCTGAAGGATGCCAGAGAGGGACTCTTCATCAGGGACTGTAATGATAGGACAAGGGGTAACGGGTTCAAACGTAAACAGGGTAAGTTCAGGTTAGATATAAGGCAGAAATTCTTTACTGTGAGGGTGGTGAGGCACTGGAACAGGTCACCCAAAGAAGTGGTAAATGCTCCGTTCCTGGCAGCGTTCACGGCTGGATTGGACAGAGCCTTGGGTGACATGGTCTAGCGTGAGGCATCCCTGCGCCCTGGCAGGTGGTTGGAACCAGATTGTCCTTTCCAACCCTAACTATTCTATGATTCTGTGATTCTATACCACTGTAGAAAGAAACTGAGGACAATACCCTCCATCTTGACCCCTCAAAGATGGTGCAGTTTACCCCAAATTATACCTCAGGCATGCAGCATGCTCATTCCTTGTGTGCATATTTTGAGCTAAGGAATTCATGGTAAAGCTCTGTTGCCTGTCCTGTTAAGTCTGTGTCTCCAAGCAGCAGGACACCTGGGCTCCAACCCCAAATCTAACACACAGTCTTACTGTTGACTGTAAATCCACAGCAGCGAGTACAGTGGCACAGGTGGTCCTGAGGACCCACTGTGAAGAGCAGTAGGTCTAATACCTTCAGTTAGAGAAGTCAAAGAAAAACTACACATTACAAGTTTTAATTCGCAGACTGAGGGCAAGAGAAGTATTTTTACTTGTCATCTGAAGTACTGATATATCAATCACTGACAGATACTAACTGTAGCATCCTAGTAGATTTTGGTTTGTTTTTTTAGCAATGTATATTGTTCTGTTAACAATTCAAAGTTGATGACAACAATATTTAGAGAAAGGAGTCACACTATCCTGAGCTTTGAGTTCAGGTGTTGGGTTCTATTAAACAAGGTTGATTGTTCAAGTGCCTCAATACGGATTTTAAAAGTCTATTTTTGGACTGTCAAGAGCCACAGAATGGTTAGAACTGTGCTCAGCTTCACCTCTCACAGATACACTAAATGGATGCAACACTAAACCATTCCTTTTTCTAAGCTTGCCCACAAGCCATGAGAACTGAAAGTCTCCAATTTTCAGTGATTCGTAATGGCCTCCAGCATATTGTGTGATATTTGGATGTCACACATCCACATATTTCACCTTGGATGACATTGTCTAGGGTGAGGCATCCCTGCCCATGACAGGGGGGTTGAAATTAGATTATCTTAAGGTCTCTTCCAACCCTATTTTATGATTCTATGATTCTGTGACCTTGTGGTGATCTTGACATGATCTGGCTCATTCTCTCAATACTAAAGAAAACGAATTGAAGAAAGCTACCATTTTTTTTCTCTGAAATCCCATATTACTCCTTCTGGCTGGAATACTTCTGTACAAACCCCCTCCTGTTCTCCATATTTTATGATGCCATCACCTCTGCCTTACTGATAACTCCAGTCTGGATAGCCAACATGTTTCATTATCCTAATAGTAACCTTCACATACTCTCCCAACCTGTCTTTTGTAAAAAGCAGTATGTTGTTATCTCCCTTTAAATCTCTGCTAAAAAACAACCTGTATAGTGATGTCTGTGTTTAATGAATAGTCAGATGGGATGCTGTGAATGAATTTATTACACTAATTCTCACTGTTCCAGTGTTATCCTGTGTTTCTTCATGCTGTCTTATATCTTTATGTGTTATGCTTCTGCTCATGCTTTACTTTCACTTTTCTGCTCCTGGATTTTTATTTATTTTTTTTTTTAATTCAGGTATACTGATCAAGACAATGGTATGCCACATACTCCCTCAGACTTGACAACAACAAAGATTGCTGCAAACACTGAAGGAAAAGCATAAGGACTAAGTCAGACAGCAGGTTAGAGCAAAGCACATGGGATTACAATATAGTATTGCTTTGTAGCTGGCTCACTTTTGGGCCAAAATAAAGCCAAGTGAGGAAACTAAAACCAAACCTAGACACAGGAGGAAGACATGAGAATTTTATGGGCTGATACATATGAAGAACTCTGGCTCCTGTTTGCTTCTACTGTGTTCAGGAAAGCAGGATGTTGCACATGAATTTGTAAATGAAGAAGATATTATACCTGAATAATAAAACAAATTTCTCCATCAGAGGGAAACAGTTGTGCTAAAGGCTGAATATCAGCTAAACGCTTGAGCTAAGGAAAACACAAGAATGATACTAAAAGAGCAATATGTCTATGCTTAAAGTTACTCCTAATTATTGATATAATGACAGAATGATGTAGGGCCCTTTACAGGCATCATGCAATACACCCCACCCATCCCACCCCCAATTCATAGCATTTGAGGCTTTGGTAATAAAATATAACCAATGTAAACTCTTGACATTTATTGCAGCTTCAAGGATTTTATGTGTAATTCTGCAAGGTCAAAGAGACGAGCATTTCTTTTGCACAAAAATTAAGAAGAAAAAAATGTACTCAGTTCAAATATTCATAAATGTTCATAGATGTTTTCTATAAAGCTTAATATTTGTTTTCCTCTTAGTTATGAACCAGATGGTTGACCAGATAATTTATCTGAACTATTAAAAAGTTTGAAACTTTTTTAAGAAGCTTGAGGATTTGGGCACAGGAAATCCTAGTCATATATTTGCTGTTCCTGCTGGAGTTTCAGTGTAAAAGACTAAACATAATGTAGTTATATCAACAGTATATACAAGCTTGTCTGATGATGAACTGTGGTTCTGGACTGTATGCTCGTTGAGGTGCAGGTACGAGTTTTGTTCTGCTGAGTTGTGTATAGCAGCAATAATATGGAGGAAGAGCAGTTACAGATAGCTAAGGCAGGAAAGTAATGTCTTGGGCTATTGCAGCTGTTTGCGTAGTAAACACAAGCAGTTCATTATAGTACAAGCACTAAAATATTATTATATTGGCTAAGACACACAAGACAAAGAAAAGAAGACCAACATTTAATTTGGTGAAAAAAGAGCAGCAATGCCTCCTATTTTGTGAAAGAGGAAAAATAACATTACGAAAAACAAAGTAAAATGAGAACACAAGGAAAAATCCATGTTAGATAGTCAGGATGGAAGGTGACTGAAAAATAACTGCGTGAGTAAAGGAATCTAAATGAATGGACAACCTTGGCTGCTAAAATTTAGTGTAGATAAATTTAAAACATGCACATTAGAAGGGACAATCTGTACTACTCATCTTCTCTAATGAAGTCTAAATTAACTACAATCACTTAGGAAAAACCTCAAGTGTCACTGCAATCTGCTTAATGAAAACTGGCGCTCAATATGCTGCAACAGTTGAATAACCAAGCAAAATGTTGGCTGCATGCATAAAATGATAGAGGAGAATACTGAAAAACTACTTATTGCCAAGTGTATGGTTTTATAGGCAGCCTTCTTTTGGGGTTTGTTGTTGGCTTATTTATATTTTTATTTTTGTAGTAGAGTATCACATATATCTTTTATGCAGTTTTCTTACATACAAAAAAGTATGCTTAAAGCTGAGGTCACAGTAGAAATTCCTTAGGAGAGAGTAGTATTTCTTACAGTTCTCAAACCTCATAAATTCAGCCTATTCCCCAAAGAAATCCCTCCAGAAAGAACTTGCATTTTCCTGGAGGAGCACATTTCATTATTTTTTTTTTTTATTTCTGCCTCTTTTTTAGCTGTTACTTGGTCTTCTGCCTTTAAATATATAAAAGGGGGTCCACCTCATCTAACCTCAGACATTTACAATGTAAGTGTTCATGACTATGGATCAGCCACTGCTGACTCCCTCACTGGAGAGAAAGGCCCTTCTAAAGCGCAAATCACACAACCTGTTTTAGATGTCTGTCTTAGGATGAGACAAATTATGAGGCAAAAGTGCCAGATCCTCTGCACTGACTGTAAAGTAAGCCTAAAGCACGTAGCATAGGGCAGATGCTGCCATCTTGTCAGGTTCATATCAGCCTTACAGATCATCAACATCTCATGATCCCAGCTTATCATAACTTTTTTTTCTTTTCTCCCAAAATATTGTATGTAATATACCTAAAGAAAGTAAAAGATTTCACCTTTTTAACTAGCTTTTTCCAAAACAGGAATTTTCACTTGTTCTTCCATTTGTCCTTAATGATATCTGGCCATGATATCAATTGCATAGTTTCACTTGACCTTCATCATAAAAACTCAATAACTCCCAACACATAAATTGTTTGTAGAAGCTTGCTTGGAACAAGATGCTCAGTTCTAGTCACTCTGGCACAGAAAGGTCTAAATAAAACCAGCTTTGAGATATAAACAAGACTTGAGCAAAAGTATACTGTATGATACAGAAATTGGAACTTTTGTGTCCTGAACTGCCAGTGGCCTATGTACCTAAAACAAATAATGGCTTCATTTGTATTTATTTTTGGTTCAGACAAGTGAATATATTAGTTTCACTGACAGAAGTGTGTCATATTCATTCTGCAAAACTATTGTTATTTTTTAAATTTTAAAAAAAGTACTAACAATAACTCAGTTGTCTTACAGTGGACTGAATAACTAATTAGACTACAGATGCCTGGTACTTGGATGAAAGCCTGTCCTGGGATTTCAGGTGTCTTTGCTGCAAGACAGTGTTATGACTAGTTTATGGCACATGAACTCAGAAGATGAAGGTCTTCATCTATTTTGTTATAACTGATGGATGAAAAAAAAAAAAGCATCTTTATTTAATATGTAGCATATGGAAGCCAAACAACAATAATTTTATCTGAGAAAAGCACATAACACAAAATCTTAGGCCTCAAAAAAGAGTATTTAAAAATATTTTTTTCCAGACCTGTCTTTTACATGAAATTAATTCTACTCTTCTAATTTTTCCCATTAAATCATACAAAATGGGGATGTCTCTTGAGTACAGCACTAACTAAATCAAGGCCGCCTGATAAGTATAGATAATAGTGGTGCTTTTAACCCTCCCATAGCCAAGTAGATCTTACAAAAAAAAGAAAGCACTGAAGGGACAAATTTCCAAATAACTGTAGATTGGTCGAACAGGCTGTTTAAAAATCTTTGAATCCATACACAGCCAGAAACCTGATGTTCTCTGAAGATGTCAGGAAGGAGAGCTTGAACAACTTGTCATTATGAAAGAGCTAGAGGGCATGAAGTTAATCAGTGCCTTCTTCATCTGTTTCACATAGATAGCTGTGGGGTCAGAGAAACACAACAAAATCCATCCTGCAGGGATTCGTTCAGTGCCAGAATACTTTTAAAATAGTTTACAGCAAATAAATTACACAGTGGGAGAAGATCCTTCTGATTTAATGTTTGTGTAAGTATATAAAGTATGGGTTGTTTTTTCTTCCAGCTCGCCAACCCTTTCCTTTATAAATATTTGTAACAATGCTGTGCATTGTAAACATATCTATTTGTACCCTTCCTTACTGTGGCTTAAATTTAGAGTGGTCCAAGGCAATGCAAAGCCTTCCCTGCAATTTTCAAACACACTGAGTGGCTTAAATAAAATTAATGCCTTGACATATTGACAATTCTCTTCTTACATCTTTAGACCATAACAGTTACAATAACACTTGTTCCACTCCCTGTGAATGCTGGAAATGTTTTTGGTTTTTATTTGTGTATAAAAATGAAGGATATACTCCCTGTTTTTCAGTTTTAACACTACAAGTGATTCTACTAATTATGTGAAGAACTAGGGAACAGACAAATGCTTAAATAAAACAGATCTTCTGTAGGAGGACTAAGATATTCTGAAATTAGTACTTTGATGTAACATAGGTGGCCTTTTTCCAAAATTGCTTTTGTTTATGTTATGGCATTCCTACGCAGAGAAACTGGGGGAGGTAGAACTGTTAAGTAGGATTAAGAAAGATATGACACTAACTTTAAGTCTGTCATATCAGGTATGTAAAACTCTTCCAGTCTTTTGGCTGAATTCTCTTTGTTAAATAAATGGATGGAAAGTTATGCAGAACTACAGAGGACTGCTCAGAATTGTGATCAACACACACTAGTCAAGACATTGTTGTCTTTCCCACACTCATTACACATGAGTATTTTGTAACATCCTTTGGCAAGAGGCTTTGAAGTCAGTCATCTCCAAGGTTTACCCCTGTGCCAAGTACTTCTGCAACGAGTATGACCATTTTGTCTAGTCTAAGTCAAAATTCAGTTTTAGTACACGCATTTAACCCTTTCATATTTTTATGTGAAGAATATGGTTTAGTAGTGACCTTGGCAGTCCTGGGGTTATGACTGGACTTGATGATCTTAAAGGTCTTTTTCAACATAGTTGATTCTATAATTCTGTGAACGTTCAGGCTATTTAGACATATTTAAGTCAGCAGAGCCTGATGCTTCCTATGGTATTAAGGAAATGAAGTAATCTAAACTATTACTGACTCTCTTTGAGAACTTGTGGAGTAGGTCCCAAGAAATTAAAATTAAATTAAACTGGAAAGCCTAAAGTACACTAAAAAAGCAGAAGCCAAGTAATTGTAAACTGATGAGCCCACTTAATGCCTGGAAATATTTAACACCAGAACAGTTTCCTGTCTCTGTAGGTATAACAAGTTCATAAGACACAGCCACCATATATACTGACATTGCTATGTCAGTAACAAAGAATGTCAAACCAATTTGGTTGTCTTCATTGATAGGCTAGTTAACCTGGCAGGTACAGGGGAGAAAATGAATGAGATTCCTTTTGATTTTAGAAAGGCTAACATGTAAAAGGAATTTTCTATACAGCAGCAAAGGAAATATGCAGAAGAGAAACTGAACAAAATTAAAATCTGCCCTCAGATTAATTATGAATGATTCACTGTCAAGCTAGAAAGGCACTCTGAACATGGGCTGTTTCTATCTGCTGCTGTATTAATGACTTGGATCACAGAATAAGGAAGAGACTCATCAAATCACAAGACACCAATCAAATCTGAAGACACCAAGCTGGAGGGAAGTATTTACAAGTGCTTCAGACAACGGGATCAGAATTCTAAATGGTCTTGATAGACTAATGGAGCAATCTGGAATCAATGAGATTAAATTTAATAAAGACAAGTGCAAAGTGCTACCTTCTGGAAGAAGAGAGCAAATGCATAAATATGAGCTTTGAAATACCTGACTAAATGGAGTTTCTAAAGAAAAAGAGTCTGGGTCTCCAGCAACCAAAAACTGAATATGTGTAACACAGTGACAAGACAAATCTGACTCTTGGCAGAGTTAAGAGGTGTTATAAAGAAAAAAGATTATTCATCCTACTCAGCATTTGCAGGACTTTTGTTATGTTTTGTGCGCTACATTTTAAGGTAATATAGGAGGCTTACTGAGGACAGAAACAAGACAGATCAGATGTTTATAAACTTGTGAACAAACATTAAAGGATTATAATTTTAACTTAGAAAGGGTGGTAGAAGAAGCAACATAATAGCAGTACTCCAATACTTAAAAAACAGATATAAAGAAAAATAAGTTATTAACCTCAGCTGGAGACAAGTTGGATAGTCCATGAGGAACTGTGAGCACTGACAGTGACCCATGGGGGATGTCTATAGAGTAGGGCTATGAACCAGACACTATTCTGGAGTTCCCAGAGCCCCACTGGCAGGGAACATTTTGATTTCATGCTGCATCTTGCTTAGTGATGTAGTTGACAAGCTTCACTTACTATGGTCCTGAATGAATATCCATTTCTAGTGGCATATTGGTTTGCTGCACTTCTTATTACAGTCCCCCAGGCATTCATCAGCATTTCTCTTTGTGCTTTGCAGACGTCCTATGTACACTCTATTTCAGAGCAAATTCCTTTATATGCATTACAGCACCACATTTGAAATCATGATGAGCCTCTGAATCTCCCAAACTGTCAAAGTCTCTCTATAATAAAATTCTAACAAAAGATAAAACCAACATATTTGATACAAATTGAAGGTCCACATTTCAAGAATTGAATGATGTGTTAAAGTGAGTGAAACATCTCTGTGCCCCGAAATCTACCCAAAATATCTATATCCATGAATAGCCACTAAATGAATACTTTTTTAGCTAGCTAGTTAAATACAATGTCTTGACATTTTGATCCTGAACATCCACAGTATTTTTACATGACTTCTTCATGGAACACTGAGCAATCATAAGCCCAAAACAAAACAGCAAGGCTAGGATTTGGCACTAGTAACTTCAGCCTCTGAAAACCTAAGCATCCACTCTAATGGCTCCTGCCATAATCAAAGCAAAGGCACAGGACCTGTCAGAGACCACTTGATTCACTGTATAATGACTTGTGAAAGTTTGGTAGATGAAATTCCCCTCCTGGGTTCTTATTTCTCTTCTTTGACTATAAATAGAGCATTGGTGACTGTCTTAGACTAATCATTTAAATTAGGAGAGATTGATTGTATTATAACTAACTGAGCATATTGCTTAATTGTCTATATTTACACAGGCCTGAAGGTCAAAGACAAATGATCATTGATTAGTATGCAATAATTATATAAAGTAAAGAGACTTCTAAGAGTTTGAAAATTCTATATATGAAGAGATAGAGAAAATTAACTTTGGACTAGAAATATAACAAGGTATCAAAGGTAAAAACAAACCAGGAATAGCCTGAGCAATTACCAAGACAAACATTCACTGACAAGCTCCAAAACTCCCCCAGATTAGAAATTTACTGAACATAGAACTGTAGAATGATAGAATAGTTTGGCTTGGAAAAGACCTTAAGATCATCTAGTTCCAACCACCTGCCAGGGGCAGGGATGCCTCATACTAGACAATGTCACCCAAGGCTCTGTCCAGCCTGGCCTTGAACGCTGCCAGGAATGGAGCATTTACCACTTCTTTGGGCGACCTGTTCCAGTGCCTCATCACCCTCACAGTAAAGAACTTCTTCCTTATATCTAACTTGAACTTACCCTGTTTACGTTTGAACCCGTTACCCCTTGTCCTATCACTACAGTCTCTGATGAAGAGTCCCTCTCTGGCATCCTTCAGATACTGGAAGGCTGCTATGAGGTCTCCACCCAGAATCTCTTCTGTTGGAACTTCATGAGGTTGGCATTGGTTCTGTGAATTCTGTATGATCAAGATAATAAGTGGTTTTTAAAGAAACACAATTAATAGGTCTTCTCTTGTGAGCTAAACTAAACAAGACCTAAACAGGACACAGATACATCAATAAAGAATATTTTAAAATAAGTACTTTAAAAATAAATATGCCCATGTACAAAGGATGCATTTTGCTTTCCTGATGATGTAGGCAGAAATGACCTATAATGTATGTTATGCTGATTGTTATAAGAAATTTTCCGAAAGAGTTAGTTACAGTAGACAACTTTCATAAAAGAAACATGAACCCATTTTTCTCCTTCTCTTTGAACTGTGCACCCTGTACCAAGACTCTGCAGAACTTCCACTACAGATAGAAAGCTACCTTTCCTGAAGTTACCTAAGGCAATTGCAAACCCTAAATTTACTCATCACAGTGGCTTTCTTCTTCTAATTCTGTCAATAGAAGAACAATTACAACACCCTCTCAAACTGAAGTTTAAGTTGATTGCTGGTGTTACAAATTAAATGAAAGGTATGGCTATCTGAACAAGACTGTATTCACACATACACGGTTGAAGAGCTTTGTCAGAAATTTATTTAGTGACTCACCTGTTTCTTTTATTTGAGATGCTGTCTGTCACAGGTAGTATCTTCTATTAAGCTGATTTATCCAAGTGATACAACTGGTATTTTCAAAAGCTAAACTGAAAATGTGCATCAGACTGGAGGGAAGTATATTATGAACTACTTAAGGCAGTTAAGCATTCTTTTATTAATGCCAGTGAATTAAATAATTAATAGATTAGTAGATCTAGAGCATTTCTATTGGATTATTATATAGAAAATAATGTTTTATATCATTATTAAGTCCTCAGTTAAAAGTGATGTATAGATTTGATACATCTCCTGTTGTATCTGAGCGTGAGCAGTTTCCATGTTGCAGCAATTGCTTTGTTTTATTTTACTCTGAGACCCATTTAGGAAATTCTAAATTGCCTGTATCATCAATATTTAAATAAACCAAAACAAATTATAATTGGATATGCTTTCTATAAAATACTGGCAACATTCAGAATATACATGCTTTTTTCCAGATAAAAAAGATATTTTTGCAAGGCTTTTACTCATTGTCTCCCTTCACTCTGTACACATTTGGACTCTCCTGACATATACTTTGTGTTCCAATGCTCCCAAGGGCTTACTGTCTCAATAGAAAAAATAATATGAAAAAAAATAATTATCTCTCATACTGTTACAGAAAATATTTTAATGTATGTAAAGGTGTGTGGAATGTGCAGAGAACTCTCTAAAGTAAGTGCTCTGCCTTTACATGCTATTATCAGGAGTGTGGAGCAACTACCTAATGCAACAGATAAGATGGCACTTCACTCATTAAATGGTATCATTGAATATCAGTTGCCTCTGTTGACACATCCTCGTTACTCTTATAAAATACAGGATCCTTTCTAGCTTGTGTAGAGAGCAGAGAAAAAAGACTACAGTGACCTGATGTCCAAGTACCCAGGAATTCATCCAAAATTAATCTGCCTTTCCTGTAAAAGCTATTTGTTTGAGTGCTGCTTGGCACCGCTTACAATACCTCTAAGAAACATGCTACTGAGACACCTACATTAACAGTTTAAATATTAACCACTTCTTATTTACCTTTGTTGTCTCCTTCATCACTGTGGTAAGAAAACAGCATGTGGTATGTGTGTACATGTGTGTGTACAAGTTGGAACTATATCTCAGGAAATGAAAAAAGCACACAGCTTCAAAAAACAGGTGGAAGCACGACAGATTATAGAGTATGGGATTGGTTACCTTGGAAACAGGTTTGAATTCTTTCATCAAACAACAAGATGCTCAGTATTGACCTATTTCCAACTGCTGTGTATGGATTTAAGGTGGAACTTTTGGCAAAGTTTATACAAAATGGTCTTCCTGTCAACACTGAGTATTTATACTGCTTAAGTGGATTACTTTGTTTCCTCTGTGCTTCTAAGCCTTTAGTGACAAATACAGTTGAAAACAGGGAAAAAAAAAAGTAGAAAGATGCAATAATCTCCCTGACAAAATTTGTTTCCAATATATTTGAAGTACTTGTGAACATTTAAAAATACTTTGCCCAACATATTATTATCTTTACAATACCTATTTAATGAATATAGGTACACAATTGTTTATGGAAACAAGCCATTCACTATCCTATTAAAGAACTTACAAACCTGAAATAAAGTTCCACCAGATATTTGGGATTATTTTGTCTTCCATGTCCTCAGCTCCAAAGGTTTGTTTTATTTTTGTAAGAACCATCATTTTACATGGCATTTTTACATTAAGCCTATTACAACTGGCATACAGTTCTGATAAGACCTTTAGTGCAGAGCATTAGCAATAGAGGATAATTGTGACTAAATCTACCTTTCTCATCATATCCTATTAAACTTCAGAGTATAGGAAAGTGAAAACAGAAAGGATCATTAATGTAGGGATTATACACACGCAAACACAGATGAAAGCATGTGTACAGCACCATGCATTACTAAGTCAGGAATCCTCATAGGTTGTCTGGATGTCTGTGATACAATCCAATGCAGCATCACACAGTGACATGACATCAAATCCTAGAAGCTGCCACTCAAGTTGCCTGGTCAAGTTGCCAGCCCAGTACATATATCAATTATCATCTGGTCTGAACTATTTTGGGTGAATTTTACTCTGTTCCTTGACATCATGGAAAACCCAAGCTGGGGAATGAACAGAAAGGAAGGCAAAAAACTCACCAACTGAATCTGATAAAGAAAGAAAATAATTGTGAACTACATAAAGCACAGCTACAGGCTGGGCGGAGAAGAGATTCAAAGCAGCCCTGTGGAGAAGGACTTCGGGGTGGTGATTGATGAGAAACTCGACATGAGCTGGCTTCAGTGTGCGCTTGCAGCCCAGAAAGCCAACTGTATCCCGGGCTGTATCAAAAGAAGCGTGACCAGCAGGTCAAAGGAGGTGATCCTGCCCCTCTACTCTGCTCTTGTGAGACCTCACTTGGAGTATTGTGTCCAGTTCTGGTGTCCTCAACATAAAAGGGACATGGAGCTGTTGGAGCAAGTCCAGAGGAGGGCCATGAGGATGATAAGAGGACTGGAGCACCTCCCGTATGAAGACAGGCTGAGATAGTTGGGGCTGTTCAGCCTGGAAAAGAGAAGGCTGCGTGGAGACCTCATAGCAGCCTTCCAGTATCTGAAGGGGGCCTACAAGGATGCTGGGGAGTGACTCTTCATTAGGGACTCTACTGGTAGGACAAGGGGTAATGGCTTTAAACTTAAACAGGGGAAGTTTAGGTTAGATATAAGGAAGAAGTTCTTCACAGTGAGGGTGTTGAGGCACTGGAATGGGTTGCCCAAGGAAGTTGTGAATGCTCCAACCCTGGAGGAGTTTAAGGCCATGCTGGACAGAGCCTTGGGCGACATTAGTTTAGTGTGAGGTGTCCCTGCTCATGGCAGGGGGGTTGGAACTAGACGATCTTAAGGTCCTTTCCAACCCTAACTATTCTATGATTCTATGATTCTATAAAGCAATACTGTGAAAATAGGATTGGACTGCATTTCCTAGTGTCCAGTTAGTTCATATCATCATACCTAAGTAATAATGTGATTTTTGGAGCCATTCTTTAGGTTGTTGTATTTATCATATTTTCTGAAGCCATTCATTTTTGAGTAATTTCTAGCGAGAACAGATGGATTTGTTTGTAGTATGCTATGTTTCTTTCAAGGAAATATATTAAAGGTTATATGTTTGCAGCATTCCAAAGACCAATATTTTATTTCTTTTAAAATTTCTCATAAACCCCAGCATTTTCTTTGAAATACAGCTCTTGAGATTGTGTTGGTACATGTAATTTTATTTTTTTTTAAGGGATTATCATCATTCTATGTAAAGGTCTGAAAAATTTTAAAATACCAAAAAAGTTTTAACAGTACCTCAGAACCTCAACCCACAGAAACCAAACAAAATGGAGTCCTTTGCAAGACAGCAATTGCTTTCACCACAAAGTCTTATGCATTTTGAGTGAGAACAAAATATTTTCTTAACTCTGATATTTTGTCCCCCAGTTCTTACCTCGGTAGTAAAATTCCTTTTGAGATGAAAGAGAAGATTCTTGGACTGACTGGAATATTTTGTTTTAGTTTGGTCACAGAAACAGGACTTGCCTAGCCCAATACTGTAGCCAGCTGCAGGTCTGCTTGATAGGATATGCTCCCTACTTGTATAGAGGGACCTACTTGTCTTTAAAATGGTGGGCACGTTTCTGGCAAAGCATAGCTGAAAATACTTATCAGAGGACTTATTTCTAGGTCCTTCTTTAGTGTATTCTGTGTACAGATCAGATAATTATTGACACTCTTACAACAGAGTTTAAAAATCCATTGTAAAAACCATTCATATGGACAAAGTGTCAACAATTAGGCTATAATCTCTTTGTAGTTCATAATGCCTCTGAAGTCCAATTGTCTGCCTTTCCTTTCATGTATTAAGATGCAAGTATAAGTTATATATTTTACAGGCCTCATTCTCATATCCTTCCATTATTCTTATTAAATCTGCCTAGTTGAAGACTAATACCTTCCTTCCTAGGACATCTGTCAACAGATGTATCATCACAAATCATATTTTAACTTAAACAGATATCCTTTGTAAGTTAGTACTTTCATGTTTGTGACTCCATTCTCCTCTTCGGGTTTTTCTTCCTTTTTTTTTGGTCATACAAATGAACAACACCAAAAATAAGGCAGAAGTGTATGAGATGATATTGGATATGCTGCTCATCAACAGCACAGGTGCTTAAGCTGAACAGCTGAAACTATTTCGTCAAGTATTAATATTGAACAATGTTATTCTACTGGTAGCTTTTCTAATTACTCCTATAAGAGTCATACATATTTAAAAATGACAACAAAGCACTCTGGACATATAATTTGTGTGAGATATATATGTAATAATTACACAATATTAATGGTGATCTATAAATAGCCTACTTTAATCACAAAAGGATACTGACAGCAAGTTAAGACTTAAATTAGGCTGTTTATAGATGTAAGAGTCTGTGTCGGTGAAAATACCACCACCACAGCAGGATGTCTGGCTCAACACTGCTACGGCAGGAAGACTGACATTGCCAATACCACCACCATAGCAAGATATCTGTCTCTGTATCTCTCTAGCATTGGATGTGCTTTGCTTAACAGACACTCTGGTGACTGTTATGTTTCTATTTTATACTATATTTGTGACCCGTTCACTACGTTACAGAAACAAGATTACATACCATTGTGTTAAAATAAGCGGATATTATGAATTAGGTGCTGCAATGAAGTAATGCACCAAATGCAGCAATAAATGCCTGAAGGAAGAAACAAGCCCAGCTCCAGCCTATTTTATTTTCATTTTTCATCCCCACAGTTTTATGCATGTCAGGAACCATACATTTTGGCATATTTCTGCTGCGAACATGACATTTTGTCTGAGAATTTGTCTGGAATTTATTTAAAACTTGACAGGTTTATATTCTTGAACCACATCCCATGAAGGGGTAAAGCTCTGCTGACAATGTCAAGGACACTGGTACTCCAGGAAGCTTGGCCAGCCCTGGCATGTGCCCTAATTGAGCAGACAGATTCCTATGGTTTCTAAATACGACAACTTCCTTTGGCTTTAAATTGCCCCTGTCCTGGAGACTGAGCAATACTGCTCTTTTGTGTCCTGGTGAGCTGGCACAAAATGTGCACTGCTTGCCTGCCATTAGTGAAGATATGGAGAGTTTCCCAAAATGGAAAATGGCTGGAATGAGTACAGCCACCTCTACTGACCTGATGAAAGCCCATCAGAACCAGTTCATTTTTCAATTCTCTTTCTTCCAAATAGTGAAAAATACTTTTCCTTACCCTTCATAAGCATGGGTCTTACTGTTCACACTCCTAACCCCCCTTATAGCCATTTAATTTAAGCTTTTCATTTTGCACTTGCTTTTTCCTTCATTATATAGTTATCTCTCCAAAAGCCAAAGCCTGAAGAAATAATGTCCCCCTCAAATACCCTTTGTGTGTGCAGAGAATAAGCAGAAAACCACAACAAAATAGTCACCTGATTTGACAGAAAAGAGTCAATATAATTTTCTTCATGCTTTTTGCTTCTTCCCCCACTATCTAAATCCTAAGCAAAACTCTGAGACTTTCTCAGCAGACTTCACTGCTAAGGCTCAGAAGGAAACCAGGTACTCCACAATAAGGCGTATATACATTCTTTATACAAATTCTCTTTCTACTCCCTTAGTTTCTTGTTTTTTCTTTATGAATGCAGAATCTAATTTAAAAAAAATGTCTAGGAAATGGTAATCAAAAGAAATGCTAAAAATGCTGATTAATGTCTGAATATTAAATAAGCAATATTCTGTGTTTTTCAGGCACTTAATTAGGAAGGATTAATTGATTTCATCTTTGATGGCCTTAGCTATAGCTGCAAATGAGAGAGCAAAAGACATTTTAAACCTGACTTTTAATAGTGTGGAGGACTTCAGCTCCCTCTGCAGCAGGTTCTTATGTGTGTGATATTGGCTATGGATGTAAAAAAGAAAAAAAAATCAAAAAAGGAGAGCAACAATGTAATGAATCAATAGTTTTCAATTAAGTATACCTAGGAAAGTGAAACAGTGCCTTCAGCATAAACAAAAGCCCCCAAAAGCAATACAGTAAAAATTAAGGTAATGAAATTTGTATTGACTGACTGACTGAATAATGCTTAAAAGTGAATCCAAACACTTGTGTTTATGAGCATTTCTCTCCCTAGGATTCTCATGCAGAATATATTAAATGTGTTTTTCTGTTCAAATCTTATTATGTAAGAAAGAAGTGCTGCATTTCCTGGAGTTTTTAATTAATAGTCACATCAGTGATCCCTAAAAAACAACTTAAATATATTCAAATGTGAAAATAGCTATAGCCATTCATCTCCTTGTGACTTTCACTACCAGGTGAAGATCCTTTATTTCAAAATAGAGGTCAGTATCTTTAATCCAAGTTGTTCCAAATCTAGGAGAGATTGATGTTGACTACTCTACAAGAAGACACTATTAATAGGGTGAATAAGCATAGGAAATATGGAAACAAATTGGGTGTGTACATACCTCATGGAATAAGACAGCTAATGATTCAAATACTCATCTAAATAAGAATAAGCCTACATTATAACTGCCTTGGCAGGTTTTGCAGCTTGTAAAGCTTAATTTTTACTCTTTTTCTCCAGCATCTTGATTAAAGAAAATGATATCTAGAAACTGGTTTCAGTATACTGTATTTTGGTGAGACTGCTGCGCATCAGAAGACCTTTCCCTTTACAAAGGCAAAACCACCTCCACGTAGTAAAACTGTGACAGGGACCCACACAATCTGCAGGATTCTACAGTAACACTTCAATCTGACATGCATAGGCAGTGCAACTTTACACTTAAATGCTCCCCTAGTTCTGCCAGACTGGCTAGGCACAGGCATAGGCCAGGAAGGTCTGTCCATGACTGGGGAATCAGCTGGCTGCACATGAGGCAGCTTTAGTCTGGAATCCATAAAAACAAGCATAAGCACTTCTTTTGTATGTGGTAATAGGACAGAGCACGGGGAACAGTATCCACTTGTCCTCACTTTGCACACCTCATGGAAAAATGAACTGCCTTAACCTACCCAGTAATTTAACACAAGCCTTTACCTCATCACCTTTCTGTAACCTATGGGATGAAATCTATTACTGGAAGTTCTTCCTTCAGAAAGCAGTGTGGGTAATCAGCCATGCTCAGGGAGAAAAGCTGACTCTGCTTTTAGAGAAGGGTGCTGCCCATGCTTGTGTGGATAACTCTGCTTTCCAAGCCATTCTAGCACTACTTGGATACTACTTCAGCTCCCTGCTGGTTTAAGCTGAGCATGCTTTGAAAGTGCATTCTAGCCCTTAGTGGTCAGGAAGTGATTTTGTGGAGAACGGACTGTCATTAATAGCTTCAGCTTTATTCTGTGAATATACCAAATCAATATTGAAACACCCTTTGGTCTTTTGTTGCACTGTTCTCAAGATAACCTTTGCTGTCAGAAAAGTCAGCTTCAGCAGTTTATTACACAAATTCAGGCTGAAACTTAAGAAAGCTTTTTCAGACACTTTCCAGCAGTATATATGTGTTCAGCAGTGGGCTCTGGCAGACCCTAAGTGAAAAGAGAACTGTTCCAAGGCTTCTCTAAATATATTTTACAAGCCTCCTTCTACTTTATGAAATGCTGTCAGTCTGCAACATTCTCCTTCCTAACAAAAGCCTTTTCCCTTCCTCCCTATCCCTTCCCATGAAGCCGTTAGCTGGTTTAGTGAGGAGGGGATAAACTCTGTTTTTGGAAGAGGAGTCTAAAGAAGATGCTGGTGTCCTGGACTGAAGAAAAAAAACTAAGAACACCAACAGAAATTAAGATGTCAATAGGCTAGAGGGTATGGAAGATAGAGAGATAGAAATTAGCATGAGGTGATGTACTAATTAAAGATCAATAACAGGAATGTCAAATAAAGACAAGCTTCCAGCAGCAGTTCCCCTGTGATTGTGGTATGTGAGCCCTCCTGCTCCACCACAGTCACAGTCAGAAGACAGGCACTGAAGCTGCGGGGGATGAAGGAAATGTCTTTAAATTTGCTTAGAAATATAACTTTAACTGCTATAGAACGTGTTGAGCGTTTGTCTTTTAAAAGCTCAGATTATAAAGGCTCTTCCAAATAAGGAGAGAGGCTTAGATGGCTAATTTCAATCTGTGCATCTGAAAATACAATACAAAAGTGTTATTTCTTATTTCTCTCAACTTTTCCACAGCTTACACATATGCAGTTTTAATCTATGTCTCTCTCTCTTTTCACTTTTTTAATCACAGATGCATGTTTCCTGTGGCTGAGTTGTCACTGGGTTTTAATACGTTTGCTGATTCTCTCCCAGAAGCCAGAACTGAAAGGACTGATATTAAATATCAGCCAAAGGAAGGTTTGCATCCCTACTGTTTCCAGCTGACTTGTACTATGTTCTCTCCTTTTCTCCTAGAGGCTGTAACACTCAGTTCTATTATCTCCTTGTTTGTAGGAAGTGAGGGGAAATATGCAGGCTGCTTTCACTTACTAGCAGCAGAAACTGCTGGAGTTCTGTTCTTTCTAAGAATTGTTTTGAAACAGAATTTATGTAGGAGGTTTTTTTCTTTTATTTTTGCTTCCTTTACTACATTTTGCCTCTGCTAACGTATACACATAGCTAAGTGCGAATTTCATCTGTTCAGTAATATGGATTTCCTAAAGGGTTTTGCCCTCCGGGAACAACAGGAAAAACAACCACCTCGTATGACAGAGGCTAGTTTTGCTGATCAGTGTCTGTCTGAAAGGCAAAGTTTAAAATGTAGATATGGAAAAACTGGGGACGTCATGCAGATCTGTCTCTGTCAAACTGGGCCTGAAATCAGTTTTGTCTGTATTATGGTTTTCCAAGTGAGCCATTCCCTATCAATTGTTTTTTAATTGATATAACACTTCCTTTTCACTTGCTGTGAGCAAAGCACTGCAAGTACAGAGTTAGAGTGCAAGTGACAGGAGGTATTTCAAGACAAAATACGTTCTCCTTGGAGTGTATTCCTTTTCTGATATGAACACATGGCAGAGCATGCTTGCTAGAAGTAGAGGGGAGCTGAGAGCTTATGAAAGCCTTCTCTGCTGTGAACATTGGACAGCTACAAGTCTTCCTGTGATTTCATGTGTGAACCAAATTTTAGCTGCATTTTTAAAAGTTCCATAATAGCAAGAAAGAGAAAAAAATAGAGTGAGGTACCTATTTTCCCTGATATGTAGCAGCATCTGCTTCTCTGCACTTTGCTTGTGTTTCTAGGAGTTATGGAAAGATCCAGTGCCTTGTAATTCCTCCTCCCCACCTTCACTACAAACATCGTTCACAATCTCCTGCCAAAGCACTAGTGTTTAGATTAAATACTTGTCACATACGAGCACTGAGCTGTAGCTGCCTGACCCTTTTCAACGAACATCCCTAAATTGATAAGGATAAGTGTGCTCGGTTTTGTCACAGGGAGAAGTGCAATGACTTTGCAGGAGTAATTTGTATTTAAAGTTCATACGTCATGAACTAAGCACTGCACAGTGTTATCATAGAATCATAGAACAGTTAGGGTTGGAAAGGACCTTAAGATCATCTAGTTCCAACCCCCCTACCATGAGCAGGGACACCACACACTAAACTATGTCGCCCAAGGCTCTGTCCAGCCTGGCCTTGAACACTTCCAGGGTTGGAGCATTCACAGCTTCCTTGGGCAACCTATTCCAGTGCCTCACCACCCTCACTGTGAAGAACTTCTTCCTTATATCTAACCTAAACTTCCCCTGTTTAAGTTTAAACCCATTACTCCTTGTCCTACCACTAGAGTCCCTAATGAAGAGTCCCTCCCCAGCATCCTTGTAGGCCCCCTTCAGATACTGGAAGGCTGCTATGAGGTCTCCACGCAGCCTTCTCTTTTCCAGGCTGAACAGCCCCAACTATCTCAGCCTGTCTTCATACGGGAGGTGCTCCAGTCCTCTTAGCATCGTCATGGCCCTCCTCTGGACTTGCTCCAACAGCTCCATGTCCTTTTTATGTTGAGGACACCAGAACTGGACACAATACTCCAAGTGAGGTCTCACAAGTATCCAAGTTTGGGTAGAGCAACTCAGGTGATGTATTGGAAACAGCGTTATCTCAGAATCTCACTGGGGCATCTTAGCTAAGTTGCATCTTTCTGTTGCAGTTTGAAAGGAAACAGCATCTTCAGCCACTGAGATGGTCCTCAGTTGTCTGGTAGTCAGCACAAAAGGGAATTAAATAAAAAAGACAATCCCTCCTCTTGTCCCTCTGAGGTTATATAAGCGGCTTGTGACCTGCAAGGCTCCCTGTATTCACTGCCAGTTCTGCAAGGGTACCACACAATGTTTGGAGAAATTAAGTGCTGTTAAAGTATGCTTTTCACTAAAGCCTATTTAATAAAAACACAAAACCTTGGCCCTAACAGAAGCCAGGCTTTTCTGTCCTACTTATTCTCCAGAAAGATTTATAAACCACTTAGATTTCTAATCATTTAGACCTTAATTTATGATTTGTAATCACTCAAATCCTCTGTAGACTGTGTCAGATTTTTATACATTGTTTGCTATATCGATATAACAGTCATAATGTAGACTCAAGAATCATATGAAAGAATACAAGTCACTTAGTCCTCTGAAGACGCAGATGATGGTGGAGGTGTCTTTGGCCACTGGAGCATCCTGGTCTCAGTGTCGAGCAGCACATCCAGCCCAGAGTCCCCAGTTGTGACTTCTTAATTTTATGGACAGTGCTCTGGGTGCAGTTACATTTCCCTGTTTGGTGATGGGACCATCATCTCCTGGCTGGCTGGGTGCCTGGGACTTTCAAGGCTGGTGAGGAAGGGACACATTGACCTGGCACTTGAGGCCAGCAGTGAAGGGAAGAAGAAATGTTTGTTTACTTCGTTCAGAGGACCTTTGGGACCTGATAATGAGGTAAAAGGGAATGAGAATGGCCTTATAAAATAGTATTAGTTACGCTAACCATAGGTGTTGGGCAGCAAGGGATATGGTTAAACCCGTATATGATGAAAATAGATTTCTTGATGGAAACTCTTTGAGGCTGCAGTTTTGGATTATTTTTGTAATGATCAGACAGTGCTAGGTTGTAATGCTTTCTTACAGGTCTGCTGCATTTCTACCAGGCATAGTCTGTTTGGAAAACATCTGTGTTCTGATCTTCCTAAGAAGCTTAAACATGCAGGTCTTCAAGTACCATGCAATCTGATCTGGCAGCCAGCTGAAATCTACCACCACAATAGTTTTAAGCTTTGTTTAAGTCACTGTTCATGACTTAATAGAAACTGAAATTTCCAAAAGTTAGGTTGTTCATGCCCTGATGTACTCTGATGACCTGAATGTCTGTGGATTTGGCACTAGCTCAAACAACAAATGGAACTTAAAAAAAAAAACTTTTTTATGATTTTTTTCAACAGAAAGCATTCATTAATAAGCGTTCATTATGAATGTCTTAGTGTAATGGTCAAGGCTTTACAATATTCTGATGAAAGACACCATAAAGGTTGCTTCTTTTGCAGGCCAGATCTAAATAGCATTAAGTTAGGCTTTGAAAATAACCACTAGTACTTGTTACATTGCCATATCACTTTGCAATTTGGGTTTCAATACAAGAACACTGGCAGAACTTTTCCTGCTTGATCAGAGGGCTGAATTCCAATCAAACTTGTTGTGCTGACGCACACACAGCCTGTATCACACATAGCTATCATCCTTCTGGAGCTGTTCATGCTTGACACTCTAAACAAACCATGTTGAAATCAGATGCAGAGGAAAGAAGGACTCAAAAGCAGAGGACCTAGCAGGAGAAAGGACGTGGATAGAGGTGAGAAGGCTAACGAGCAAGAGGAAACTCAGTTAAACTTCTTCAGCCTGCCCACAAGGCTGTACACTGCTTTGGTGCTGACTTGCAGCAGTTTTATTGTAGTCTCATTTTTGTTTGTTTTTTGAACAAATAACCTTTAGGCTGTATGAATGAAACTGCAGCCTTTGGTGCTACTGACATATATCCCAATCCACAGAAGATAACTGCAAATCTGAAATATCAAAAGAACATCTTCAATGAATCTCGTTGTTTGGTGCAATAGCCATGGTACTCTGAAGTTAAGAATGACAGATTTAGAGTACAGAGAAAAGCAAATCTTCTTCAACTTGAGCTGAGGGTAGGAACTGTTTAGGGACATTACTGAGTCACTGATAAGACTCATATATTGTTGGCTGGCAGCAGAGGTTTCATTTAGGAATGCTGAATGACAGTGTAACTTTGTCAACAAGCACAATTACAGAGACATAAAAAGAGTGTATTAGTTACTGTTCAGCCAATAAAAACTATCATTGCCGCAAGATTTTATGACACTTATTACCAACAAAAATAAATATTGTGAGCTGACGATAATATGCCAGGTTTTGTTTTGTTTGCTGCTGGCTGCGTCTCTCTATAAGACAGAGACACCGTAGACTAAATATTGGAATCAATTTTTCATGTGCCTCCTTTAGCATAGGATTATATTACCATGGTAGATTTGTTTGTCTTTCTAATAAACTACACCAGCTCACCACTGACCTCTCAGACACATTTTCCACTTTAACTTTTTGAAAAATAAACGCATTATCATAGGAAAAAACAGACAAACCTGAAAATCTCATTAAGAGTATCTTAGTATAGTCTAATCAATGGATAGCAGTTCAGCACAGCAGCATTTAGATGTTAATCTGATCAACTCGTTTGCTTTCATCTACCTCAGTGTAACTCTCTGTGACCACATCTGAAGAGCCGGATCTGGTACAGAATGGAAGACACCTCCTTCATTTAACAACAGTTCTCTGAATGGCTGAATGTGTATATTGCCTCATCAGCTACGCGATGAAACTCTACTGTGAAATTTCCAGTACAACAAAGCAAGTTTATGTTCACAGGGTCACATCCACACTATCATTGTTAATTATTGATGTTCAGTTCAGTTACTAGCTGCGAAAGAGCAGCCTACAAAATGGGTATGTTCCATTTCTTACTGTGTGATCATAGAGAGCAAGGGGTGAAATTTGCTAACAGATAATTTTGCCACATGTGCTCCTGAGAATTGAAACTGAATTATGAAGATAGTTAAGTCAGGCTTCCCTTCTTGCCAGACCTAGATGGTAGCCAGGTATGATGTGCTAGTTTGTCATGTTTTCCCAAATAAAAGACTTTAGTAGTTTCCTATCAGACAGGACTGCTACCTTTTTATGAGTGAGGAAAAAGAGCTTAGGAAAGGAGTGATACAGGCTTCCTTACTACTGCCTGGTTCTAGCATGAAGAGAAGGAATGAATCCCCAGAACTGCAGCTCTTATCTGTAGGGTGGGGGCTGTGGAGGAGGTGCAGGCATGCTCATGATGTAGTCAGCAGCTGGTGCTAATAGGAGGCTGCAATCCCTGCAATCCCTGCAATGGTGCTGGAGTAAGTCATGTCTAGTTATGGCCAACAGCAGTTCTAACCAACTACCATGCAAGCTGAAAAGAAAAGGAAGAATAGGCAGTTATTTAAGCCATTTACGAGGCCTGTTAGGTCTAGTGGAAGTCAAGGGTGACACAGTGTTGCCAGTGAGCTCCTGAAGCATATTACCGAGATTAGCTCCAGTCAGGCACTACTGGCAATGATCTACCTAGGCGAGTGATTGCTGCCTGATCTCAAATTTGAGGGAAAAGAAAGACATGGGGCACCCTGAGAGAATTCTGTCCAGGCAGTGTTTATTTCCTTTTCATATTAGACTCCTCACTGGCAGCATTATTATAGTTGGATGCTGCTGAGGACACTTCAATAAACACCCTGATGCAAGAAATGGCACATCTAAGTGAAGGAGGTTCAAAGGGGGTGTAGGACCTTCTGCAGAACCACTTAGTCCCCATGAAAAAAGCCAGTGTGAGCAAGAGCCAATAGGATCAAAACCCACATATGTATAATTTCTGTTCCACGATGTGTTTCTTTCTATGCTTTAAGAACATAAAAATAGGAAAGAATGAAAAATGTCATGAAGACTTAAAAGCTGTCTTTCCTGATTAACTGCTACAATGTATGAATAATTTTTTAGCAGTAAACCTATTGAAAACATTTTATGACGTGGTTTGAAACTTTTAGTCACAGGTTTACAATTTTCAAGACAAAACCTACTTGGATAAGGATTTGCATGAATTTCCATATATAATACACATATTTAAATTCAGGGTTTAGTAGAAAGAAAAAGAGAAAAAAATAAGAATATACCTTCATCAAAGCAGTGTTGTCCAGGGTACTGTGCTATTTAAGGCTAGCATCAGACATTTTATCAGGAAGGGCCTTTAAAAAAAAACAGGCATATGTTCTCTTTTGTCACTGACAGTTTTCCAGGCAAACCTAAAGCCAAGTATTTGGTACTGTCAGTGATAAGAGGGGTTAATACATCACTCTCTGGCACATCCAAAACTCCAAGCAACAAACAAACAGTTTGGATGACATTGAATATTTTTTGTGGTCTGTCATGAGTGGTCTGCTGAGAATCATAGAAACCTGTAATTAAAACCATAAAATAATCTATTTGCAACATTTTCCTGTCAGTACAGGTGCCTTTTTTTTCTTAGGAAGATTCAGCTGCAGTATATGCTGCTCCTCCAATCTCCAGAGATATGCCTGCCCTTGAGTTTCAAATGCAGGGATACTCAATTTTTTTGATATAGTGGAAGACACTGCAGTGGGTCTGTGAAACCGGAAAGCATGTAGGTGGTTTGAGCTAGCACCAGTTTAGCATTTGTGAGCCAAAGTTTGATGACAGACTTTTAAGGGAAAAGATAAACTGTCAACTCAGAGAACTAAGTTCTCCATATGTCATTTAATGCATAAGGAATTCTGTATCAAACAATGGTTGAAAAATGACTAAGCAACCTGCCCTGTAATACAGAGTTTTGCTTAATATTTTAAAACATGTTTTAAATGTTTTAATATTGCACCAAGGATAACTTTTGATAAATGTCTTGATACTATTTTCAGTGAGAAAGAATATCCAATTTATCACTGGCCCTAGTTCTTACAGGAATAAAAAGTTAAAATGAAAAGTGGAAAGACTTTTAGTGTCATTCTGTCCATAACAAAAGTCCATTTCCAGGGGTGACCATTAAAAGGGAAAATTGTAAATTTCATGTAATTTCAATTTCTAACAACATTTCCTATTGTAAAATGTGGTTTTCTTCCCCACACTTAAGTCTATGTAGAATACCAGTCCCCTTTCATAGAAGACTATGACACAAATTATAAAACCAAAAAACCCTGAACTGTGGCAATTTTGAAATATTAATCCTAAAATTTCACCCTCTTATTCTTACAGAAGATAATTCATGCAATATTGGTGTTTCATTCTTTTGTTTTGAACTGGGAGAATACTATAAAGCTATCCACCAATGTGCAACTTCTGACACCTGCTTGGCTGAAAACGGTAACTATTATTTAAAAAAACAAGGAATTTGCTTAAATCCATCCATATCAAGCCCAATTAACAGACTTAATATCAGCATGCTCCATCAGAATATGTTCTCAGCCAGCTCTAAACTGCATTGCTGTGTGGAGGTTGCTGTCAGCAGCATGGCAGACTCCCTCAGTTTGTGCATGGATCACCACTGGACACGATGCAGTTTGTGTCCAGACAGAGCCAAACGGGACAGAGCTCCTGAGGACGTGTGTAGGGCATGGCATACATGGTTCGCATCTGTGCTTTGTGCAGCACAAATTGTGATGCATGTTAGGACATACGTTTTGGCAAAGGGGGATGGAGGTTAAATTTGCCTAGAAGCATTTTCCAGATTTGTTCTCTGATATACAGCAAATACAAATTTTTCTTAAATGATAAAATTAAGTTCAGTATTGAGAGGTAAAAGAAAAATAGCCTGTCCGTAGATCAGGCATGTGCTGAGCATGATATTAGACAGAAATTTTAGAGGTGGAAGGAAGAAGAAGGTACACTTAAGAACGTATGCCCTTTGGAAGTGCATGTAGCAGTGCTGACATTAACTTAATGTGTTTAATTTGCCTTCAGGACTTCTTGCATTCATCCATTAACATGCTAATATTATTTTCCAAATTTATTTTTTCCCTTAATGATAATTCAAAAATGCAATCGTGTCTCTTATTACAACAGAGACATGATAGAACTCAGGAAAAAAATTTAAAATTTTAGTGCGCTGCTTACTTATAGTTCACTTAAGGTGCTAAAAGGAAAGAAACAGCTAAGAGTTTGAAGAAATGGCACCATTTTTTCAACAGTCTTGGCCAGAATGACACCTAATACTGGCATATCCAGTAAATCCAGCTGCCAAATGCCAGGCTGTAGTGAATACTTACACTTTTAAAAGCCTTAACTCTGCATGTTATTTGAATTGATTGTAACATAGTCACTCTTTATGGTTCTGCTTTAAAACAATCTCAAATGATACTTTAAGAAGAATTTAATTTAAGAATTTAATTCAAGAATTAATTTAAGAATTAATTTTAAGAAGAATTTAATTCAGCCATATATATTATAAGAAAAAAACTCCACATTTTTAGTAATGGTTGAACTCATACTGCACAGTTCAGGATCTACTGTGGTCTTACATGGCTACTGTTTCATTTCTATTTTTTTTTACCCAGACCCAATTCTCGATTAACCATATCCCAAGTGTTACAGGCACAGATGAAGGATGCACAACCAGTATTTTAGTCTCTGCGCTTTAATTAGAAATTAACATAATTTTCATGCTGCTCCAAGCATGAAGTTAGTACTTAATTCTGCAAACAGTTCCTGTAGAAATATAGAAGTAAACAGTACAACAGAGTTCTTAAAATCACTAATTGCCTGCTGTGTCCTAAGCCCATGCATCCTTCATAAACCAGACAGTTTATGTACCTTCTGACAGCTGATTCCTTCTCAAAGGTGATGACCTTGAGTAGACTGATGAGGGGGGGCTGTTTAAATGACACCAGCTAAAAAAGTTAAAGAGAAGTATCTTCCATGGAAGACCCTCTGGATTTCTTAAGAAGATGTGTAACCATAATCCTTTCCAATGGGGACATTTAAAAATATCCATCATATTGTTTTAGATAAATACTTCATTTTTTCAAGAGCAGTCAAAGATTTTCCTAGGATGCTGTCCCCGCTGCTCCCATAGGCCTCAGCCAAAAATGCAGGAAGAACTGATTCTGTAGACCTTTACAGACTTACAAAACACAGATTGTAACAGTAACTCAAAGCCTCTTCAGCTCCTTCAGCCTTTTGTGCCTCCTGAGGAAGCATCCCTGAATTTGCGACTTCAGCAACGTGGAATTCTCAAATTCTGAATTCCTGCACAAGGAAGCCCTCCACAGCAGTGCCTTCAGACAATGACAAAGATACTGCTAGACAAACACTTGAAGCTGGAACAATGTTTTCAGGTGCAGAGGAGCAACTTAAAGTGAGTGCAAACAATACACAATGTACTCTTTGTCCCTGTCTACCCTTTGAACTTAGCAAAGTTTCAAGTCTCAGGTTTTGACTTAGAATATAAAACTTCAGGATTTTAGATCATGGTTTACATTCCT
>NW_009928669.1:142808-153429 GCF_000696875.1 Nestor notabilis
CCTAGCTGGAGACACTGCATTAGAAATATCCTGCACATAAATAAATCTTTGACTTCAGTCATTTAAAGTCTGGAAAAGTCATATTTATAAAACCAGATTGAACTTCAATTCAGAGACATTTATTTTGCTGGCACTCTATAGAACTCACCATACTGAGTTTCTAGTGTTTGCAAAGATAGTACAAAGCCTTCATGCTCTCCTTTCTACTGTACTGTACCACTGCCACATAACTAAAACCTTATGTGGGCTGAAGCACTAAGAGGAAAGGAAGCATAACAGCTCCTAGTGAAATGTAATGATGGAAAAGGCTAACAAACATAAATGCTACAGGTGGTAGTATAAAAGAGGAATGAATGAAAATACTTTGACATTGTAACTGAACTAAACCAAATACACACTTAAACAACTGGGAGCCACTCTCAACATTCACATATTTCCCCTTCAGATTTAATAAAAATAATCTTTTAAAGAAATTGAGCTACACCAATTATTTAAACTTATGGATGCTGTCTGAAGAATTCAGCTTTTAAGACTGAAGAATTTTAAAACTGAAGAATTCAGTTTTAGTTATTCTCTATTTCTAATTTAAACCTCAGCCACGCAGAAAACAATGCCCTAGTGATTCCTATTTATAGAAAATAAATCTGTTCTTCAAATCTGCGTCTTTTTAGGGTGGCATGACAAAGATGCACCAACCTACTGTAAGATATACACCTTGCACTTGAAGAGCATTAGCTGTATTTCTCAGGGAGAAAGACTCCTGGAAAAGGCAGCTTCAAAATCTGGGCAGAGCTCCATGGGAGATCTGCAGTGTCAAAGCATGTTTGATTTGCTGTTTCTGTTAGCAGCCAGATTTTCAGCACACATCTGCTCTCCCTGAATAAAAACAGAAATTGTTGATCCTTGTGAACTTCTGACAATCTGTATCTATAAAGCAGAATGGTGTTCAATGCTGTGACTACTGCCACTGGCATTTTCATCAGAGGAAACGCATTCAGAGACTGACCTGAAATTGAAGAGAAATACTCTTCAATTATGTTATCAGAGTTTTTGAACATTTAGACTAACTGTTGATAAAGTGTCAGAATGATACAAAAAATGTCCAAATAGTAGAAAATTATTAAGGACCTGTCAATTTTGTGGGTCAGTCTGAAATGTCTGTCTAGCCAGGCTCATTTAAACAGCATCTGTTGTAGCACATCTGAAACCACAAAAGGGTACAGAGCTATTCAGAGAACACAGGTGAATTGAACATACCCTAGAAGGCAGCAATTCTGAAGTGACTGGACAACTAGAGGACATGAACATTGGCAGTGTATTCTTAGCATCATCCTCTGAATGAGACTGAAGGTACTGGGTGTACATGCAGCAGAACTATTTGAAGTACCAACTCAAGATTTCTTATGCCAAAAGTTTTTGAATCTCAAAAAAACATTCTTTTGTTGTTACCATCATTTGCAATCTTTAAAGTTGTTTTATTTTAATTAAGGAAGGTAAGAAATGAATATTTTCTGAAATGTCTGCAGTATGGTTCAAATTTATCAGACCTTCAAGTAGTTTAGCTAAGCTTTTAGACTAAAGCCTTTCTCAGTCTCAGAGTAGTGGCCAAATGCCTAGCTACTGCACTGCTGTATATATGATGGTGCTAGTAGGTTTAGATAAAACTACAGGTACTTTTTTTTCCTTTTTAATATAAAATGTTAATAGTCAAATTATGTATAGAATTTCTTACAGCTGAATAGATTCATGCTGACTTAGGCATGGCATCTAGAAATGTGACTATCCATTTGTTGTTATGTAAAGGAAGAATATCTGCCAGACTTCAGACTGAAAAAAATGCTTTTCAGTATGAGTACAATCACTTTGAACTAACTGCTTTTAAAGAATCATCCCAACATGCATTTTAAACCAAGCTCTTCTATCCAAATGTAAAAGGCACTTGTGGATTCATTATCCTGACTGCAGTGCAGTTTCTAAATCAAGCCTTGAAGCTGATGTGATTTGAGCTTAGATTTGACCCACTGTGCATGTATATGAAATGGCAGCACTGCCATCAAAGGCACACAGAGAAAGGCATTTTTTAAGCCCCAGAGAGGCTTAAAAGATCCCACTCCCTCCCCCCAGATCTTTCACAATTGCACAGGTAAATGTGCATAGCCATGCTTCCTGTTCTGCAGCATTAGTCATTGTGAGTTTTCTTTAAGTTCTCTCACATTCAGAAGCATGCTGTAGTTTTGTAATTACTATCAAGATTGGAGCATGAGCTAATAAAAATCAATTATCAGCTGTGAGACTGGAGGAATAAAACAGAGGAAGAGCAGCAGGGCAGCAACTGGGCTCATGAAATTAAAAATAAAGATGACAAGCAAATGTATGTCTCATCCTGACAAGTGAGGCACTCTGCCTCTCTGTCATCCCTTTCATCATGGACATGACTGCTCTCAGCACATAAAAATGCAATACCTCCTGTCCAGTGAATTTCTATAGTAGCTGCCAACTGTTTGGATAGCTTCTAAATAAAAATGATGAAAAAAACATATTCCACGAACCTTTTTAAGAACTCCATAGCTTTCAAATATTTTGTCTCTTTTTTTTTTTTATTAGTATGAAGCCTGGTTAGTTTTTACCAGTAGACAAAGAGTGCCAACTATACCAGATCTAGGGGGCTGGAAAACAAACAGGTGGAAAATTTAATAATAAGTACTCATATTTACACTTGTTATGAAGAAACCTTTGTGTTGGAGGAAGCTAGATAATACATGGCATGCCATCTGGTTTGCGCAGACATGGGGCAATGAGATTTGCAGATTACAGCTGCTCCTAGATAGGCATTATCACCCAGTTAACCCAGTGCTTGGACAGAATTGGCCCATGAAGAAAGAACAGCAGAGGTAAAGAAAGAAAGTGCTTCAACTGGCTGTCCCAGGAAGCAGTGATGCTGGTAGCCACAACTGCAGGTTGAGCTAGGAGGCTGGGTGTACTACTTGATTCCCTGGTTTTCCTAAACTTTTAAGGGCAGCATCTATGAATAACACTTTCAGCTACCTTCTGTTATGTAGGAGATTCTGTCTCATTTCTTGAACAGAGCAGTACTCACAGATGTGTAACAGCAAGCACTCAGCATGATGCCTCCAGCTCGCGTAAAATGGGCAGAACATCCCTTTGGCATAACAAGTCACAGTGAGAAAACATGTCTTTCTCTTTGAGTATCAAGCAGAGACTCCTCTCAGATACATTCAATTGTCCAAAAACTAGCTGTCTGGTCTATACTAATCATGTAAGCTTATCGGTTCTCTAGTAAATGGAAAGAGATGCTCACAAGAGTAATTTGGTGCAGTTATATGGATAAGTAATGGGAGAGAAGGCAGGACACACTCTGGGCACTCTCGAGTTGTCCCTTTGCTCTGGAGGAGTGTGAATGATTACATCCATAGCACTTACACAGGAAATGTTAGGCAACCAAAGATACCATTTCTTGTAAGAGTGGAATCAAGCTAAGGTTCTCAGTTCTTATTTTCAGAGTGGTGAATGACTGGGCTTACTAAAAAACCTCCAGTGCAGAGAGGTGCTCCATGGATTCAGTAACACTTTCTACCACAATAGTTAGGAGAGTGTGAAAGAGTATTTTTTTTCTTGGAAAGTCTGAGGCTGGGCAACAGTTCCTATTGGAAATCAGCATTGCAGCATTACTGCCCTTTACTTTAAGTGTGAAAAACATTTCTGGCCTCGCCTGTCCCAAAAGAAGTACACAGTAGTGCATATCTTAAGATAAATAGATAAATAAAAGCCAAAGAAACATACTGAACAAATCAACAGACTCTGAACCAAATCTTCTGTCAAACACAGTTCTCCCATGGGAACAGTATGCAAGAGAGCATGTGGAGCACACATGACAAACACTATTCATATCACTCAGAGCACTGCTAGGAGGCTCTCAGATATTAAAATAACTTGAAAAGGAAGAGATGACTGAAATTGACTTTAGCTTTCCTTTGGGGTTAGCTTTTCTTAAAAAAGTCTTGGATTGTTTGGATCCCAACCGACCCACGTCTGATTGAAATGACACACTTTAATGGAGACATCTTGAAATTCACATAGTAGGAGGTAATAAAAGTACCGCCCATTTCAGGTTCTCTTATTCTGAGGAAGTTTGCTCATCTTTTTTACAATTGTGGCACAAGACTGGCAACATTATGTGTAACCAGCTACGCTTAAAAACAACATAAGAAAAAAATAAATTAAAAGACAAGCCCCACAAATGTTATCTCATTTTTTTTCCATGAAACATGGAAACACTTTCTGGTATCGTAGCAGTTATTCTCCACACTAGCATGCTGCTGGTTTTAGCAGTATAAATAACGCACATTAACTGACACCACAGAAAACACAATGGTTACAATGAATACATGCAACACATTTTAGAGTATTCATTGTCTTTCCATTAAGAAATCTTATGGTATATTTGGGTATATAGGAATATGTGGGCACTGCATTTGGAGGTAAGTTTTCCAAAATAACTTACACTGTCACAGCAGGTGAGTGATATCAAATATGGTCTGGGCTACTTACTATGAATTCTAAGTTTACTTACCAGTCCTGAACAGCATTGAAAGAGTCTTCATTCGTGATGTCATACATTAAAATGAAGCCCATTGCACCCCGATAGTAAGCTGTGGTAATTGTTCTGTATCTCTCCTGACCAGCCGTATCCTGAAATAATAACCAACAAAATTTTTATGTGTTGAAAAAAAGTTGACAATTTTTATTTTTTATTTTTTTAATATAGAAAGAACACTCTGACAACAGTTACTGTACAACTGCAATTCTACTCACAAGACTAATCAAGGGGAAGGAAACTGAGAATAACAGGAAAAAGGAGAATTTTGCATAGGATCATAATAGGAGTGACACATCCATTCTGTCATGAGATGAGAGAGGAGAGGAACAGAAAGGCATGACCCTTCTTGTCAACCAACACCCCGAAGTTTTTCCCCTAAGGGCTGTCTCTCAATCCAGCCTTGAAAATGGATTCTGTTCATTCTTGATTACAGCTGCTGCTACTTAGATGTAGTTTCTGTGACCCAAGATGTAAAACTAACATAGAAGTTAGACAACGTGTCTGACAGGAGGTTAGGTTATGCCTTTGTAAGATAGGCTAGACAGTCCTTTTTGTACTCTGAGCTGGCTAAGCCTATATGAGCTGTGGTCTGGAGGCTGGATAGCTGCTCCTAAATTTTCTGGTGGTATTACTGAATACTAAGGTATCAAAACTCTTTTGCTAAGCCTGTGCATATTCTTATACTCAGATCAAGTCTTTTTCAGTAGGTCATAGTCTGTCAGCAAGATGAAAGTATCATTGAGATGTTGAGTAAAATAATTTATCAGAAGAAGAAATATTGCATAAAACCATTTCTTTGTATTTCTTTTGTGGAATATGGTTTACTTCCACATGTTTTGCTGTCTTACTTGATTTGATATTAGAGAAAAAAGCTGGGAGGGACAGAAGGAAAATATAGCTTCTAGCAAGCATGCAGCCTTTCTGTACAGAAAAGATGCGATTTTCAAATAAGTTTTGTCAGTGTCTATCTGCTTTTTTGTCAGAGACACGTATGATTGGAAATGTGATGGTATGACAAGCAGGAGCCCACTGCTGCTGAAGCAAATCCTGTTTTGCTGCAAGTGATTTCCACTGAAGCTTCTCTGTAGATGATAAGAATGAACAGCCCTAGCAATAAAGCCGTAAGTCAGTGATGCTTCCTACACAAGACAACAACTATTTTCTGTGCATTGTTAAAGGTAGCTAGTGCAGGCTTAGGCAGTCTTAAAAAAAAAAAAAGTCTTAACAGAGAATAAAACATGAGTGTAAAAGAGACAAATCCAGGCATAAGTTCTTAAATACACATTTTACACAAAAGAAAATGAAGCTGCAGATGAAGATTCAAACACTGACTGATTGTGGGATTGGAGATTGTCTTCTGGACCCAGGCTTTTGCTTTAGGTCAGTTTGGGAAGGAACCAGGTATTTGGAGTTGTTCTCAATATATGCATCTAATATGTGCCCATATCTAATTCAATGTTAATGCGATGATGAAGAAGAAAATTTTGTAAAGTGATATTTCAGTATATGGCATAGATGGATGACCACGAATAAAGAGGAGTTTATTAGTTTCAAGCATTGATAATCACATTCCTGTTGGTATTATTTTCCATTTACTTGCTGTAAGGATGCAACTAAAAATTCTAATTGGTCTAATGTACAAATTATGCAGTAGAGTGTTTATGATCATGTAAGAAATGAACGCAAATACCAGTAATCAAAACAATTGTGTTCCACACATTCATAAACATCTCCTTTGTATTCTGACTAGAATATATTCATAAGTGCCCTAAAGACAGCTCCTTTTCTATGACCACTAGGGAACTCAAACACCATTACTCAGGAGAAACTGCATATTAGGAACGTCAAATACTTCAATATTAAGTATTATATTTTATTATAATTATTTAATTCATTTAAAACAGATAATGCAACAATGTAAGTGATCTTTTTGTTTATTAGCTTTTATTCTTACAGAAGAAGTGCACAGGAAAGAAAATAATTTCCATATTTCATCATATTTATTGTATTTAGTAAATCACTATGATTTTATCCTCAGGTCCTGTTTCATAGTTGGACTTGAGGAAAACCTTTTCCATTCCAGGTATGGTTACTAACTGCTGCTGTATTATTCTTATTTGCAAGACCATGAAATTTATCTCATGACCATCTTTTTAGGTTTAAATTCTGAAATATAAAACCTGTTTTGTACTTACTGCTGTTTATTTCTAAGCAAACTAAATAAGCCTGAGGAAGAATAAAATTTGACCTATTACTGACTGTGATTTTAATCAAGGCAGTTCATTTCCATCTTTGATGGGCAGAAAACAAGACACATGGATCGTCTTAGGGGCCTTTTCATTCATGTGGGTAGTGTCTGGTAAGGACAACTGACCATACATTAGAGAGGTAGAGTGGAAAAGCAGAAGGGAATGAGTCACAGTGTGAATGCTTTATGAAAAGTTCCATGCACAGAAGACAAAAAGAGGTATTTTACAAATCTTAGTTAAAAAAAAAACCAAAAAAACCAAAAAGGGTTTTAGCAGCTGCAAGAAATATTTTCAAGTACTATATTCACTGTCATAAATTCTGTTTTCAATAAAACCCCCACAATTCCATTAGCTTCAAGTTAGGTGATCCTATCTTAGTGACTCTTTTGTAAAAGGTACTAGATTTCAGATATCAAATCACAGAGTTATAAGGTTTAGTGGACGTAATCCTTTAGAAATTATCCAGTTTCTGAGCATTCCATGCAGCATGCTGGTTAATAGCCCATAGTCCTGAGTATTTGGAATACTCAGACTTGCACACTTGTGTGCTCTGATGTCTCTAGTACATTTTCATTTTGTTTGTTTGTTTATATTAATTATTCTACCTACAATGGAAATTAGATATTTGCAAACATTTTTATGCTCCAGATCCTGTTATGTATAATTTTGCATTACAAAAATTAACTGTTTTTTTTCCCAGAATTTCAGTACCTAAAAAAAAAAACCAGTAAACCTTTTCTGTCAGTAAAGATCTTGAATAGGGCATACATATATATAAGCAGTGAAATAAGAATGGCAGAGATGTAGACTGAAACCAAAGTAACTGTTTCTGGGTCAGGGTGAAGATAGACATCTGGTATGTATTTGGACAACTCTTCTTTATCTATCTATCTACCATGTATATATACGTTTAGATATATAAATATTTATATATGTATCAAATGTATGGAGGAAGATAAGTCTAGATTATTTTGGCTGTTCGTTTGAGTTAAACTTAAAGCTATGAATTTGACAATACAGTAAATTTTAAAGCCAAGATACCTTAGCCATATTTATAGTAACCACATGAACCAGGTTTGGTCCTGTGCTCCTCTCTTGAAACAACCCTTAAATAATCTTATGGGAAATCTCCTACAGATTCTCATTATTACTGTGTAACTGCCATACCACTGAAGGCCTTTGTGTATGGGGAATGCACCAGCTGCTGACAACAATGCTCCCAGAGGAATGGAGAGATACAACATCACAGCCATCTGTGCAAGTGGAAACACTTAGGAATAGCAAGCTAGCAGACTGAAGAAGAATCTGTACTCCTTATGAAGTTAGGAGTTTATGGGGCTTGAAAGTCTCAAAATACAAAACAGAGAAACCAAGATTCTAATAGTAATCTTGAAAATAATATTTAGGCTTGCAAAGTACAGTTAGCTGAGTTAACTCAGCAGAAGTAAATCCCCTTTACTGTGCAGTCCTGCTAAACCAGACCTCATCCAGAATCTGCCACACCAGCTTAGACTATACCAGTATTTTTGAGAAATATGGTAAATCAGGCCTTTAAATTCATTTGGTGAGTATGGGCTCTCCCTCCCACCTTTGACTTGCACTGCACCACTGACATGAACAATATTTTATGTAAATATCTTCCAAGTGGAGTTGCTCATTATTAATGCAGACAGTTTTGAAGGTGAAAGCAAACAGCATTTGGCAGCAAGAACTTTTAATGAGCCTGTCATGAAGGAACTCAGTTTGCAAAACACAAAATTATTTCGTGGCACGTTTGAGTGCCCCTGTGCCTCTGCATTTCTGTCCTGTATGCTAAACATACAAACATCCTTTTAGATGCACTACCCCTCCTTTATGAGTTTTACTCATACCACAACACAGCTTGTGTTATGTCCCGAAAACCTGACAGCAATGGAGGAGGATTTCCTGGATGATGTTTATATACCCGTTGCACATCCACAACATTTGAACACAAATCAAACAGAAAGATAAAACTATAAATGTGAATTGGGAAAGTTCTCACTTTGCGGGTCAAAATTTTCTGTTAAGGTAAATGAAACTGGAACAGCAATCAACTGCTGCTCCGTTATGAACTCCATGATTCTTTCCTGTTTTTGCTGCCTAAAGGTTATTTATATAATCCATCAAAGAGAGTGTATTTCTCTAATTTCTCCTATTGATGCATAAAAGGATTCTAGGCAGTGAAGTGAAGGAAAATCTAAACAGTCTCTTTTCAGAGCAGCACAAAAGATGACTCCCTTCTTTCCTCTGGGATCTCACAGGGAAAAAGGGTAGAAGTGTGAAAACCAACCAAACAAACCAGTAAGACATCTGCTCAGGGAGGGGCCAGGGACAACCTCTGCAACAACCCACCTGAAGCCTGCTGCTAACCACCTAGGAAAAGCAGCTATGGGTTTATAGCAGAAGCAACCGGGCAGGGGAGGACAAGGAGAAAAGCTGATGAAGAAAGAGGAGCTGACTACCCCAGGAGCACCATTTCTCAACAAACAGCACTTCCAACAGAAAGTGTTAGGCATGTAGAAACACAGAGATACGAACATTTACAAATAGGAATGGAAAACATAGTTCAAGACAAATTCTAGAGCTAATGTATGCACACACAATGTAACACTGCATGTTGCCTACTCACTCTTTGCTTACCTATCAGCAGCTCTTTCCAGATTTCTTATGGCTTAGGTTTCCTGAAATTCCATCTTTTATATACATACGTGTGTGTGTGTATATATATACACACGCACACATACATGTAGATATATACACACAAACATATACATATGTGTCTGCACTTGAGCATGTGTGTTTGTAGAAATATATATATGTGTATCAAAAAAATATTTGGAGTATGAAAAGCCAGCTACTCAGCTTGCCAGTACGCATCTGCTAGACCTATATGCTAGTCCTTAGAACTCTGACCAAAATCACAGCTGGCAGTTCATTCATCGTATGGAAGGGATATGGGAGCATGGCAGGGCCATCTGGAAATAGCTGGTGCCAGGGGCATGTGGAGAGGCATTACTCCAAAAGTGGCTACTAAAAAGGGGCCTGGGAGGGCTGCCCAGGCAGGCAGAAGGTAAGGCAGAGCTTGCACTAGAGTATGTCTCCCAAGATAGGTTGTAAAGCTACTTTACTGTCAGATTTGTTTTCCCTCACTCCATCCATGCAACTGGTGACTGTGCCTGACATTAATTTCCTTTTAAATAGACTGTTCTTCTCGTTTCCTGCTCTTTCTTCTCCCTTCATCTTTATTTTTAAGACTTGCATAAAGCGTTCATTCTCCGCAGTTCAGCTACCATGCCTTACCAAAACACAATGTTTAGGAAAGCCATGGTAGCCCTGCTTCCTTTCTCCAGCACAGCTTGACGCCAGCTGCTGTCAACTCTGGACACAGCTTTTGAGCCCCACTGCTGTTTCAGTACACGCCTCCCTCCTTCCCTACCACAAGCTGCAGCTTTCTCTGGGTCCTGTCTTCACTCTGGTCATGGCCTTTCCTGCTCTGCTGCAGGTGAGGATCAATTCTTCTTGTCCTTCTTCCTCATCTTTGGACATACTGTGTAAGGCAACTGTCAGAACAGCAGGACCTGGCATTCTCTTTGAAAGTAATTTGGATTAATTAAAGTACCACTTTGTATTTTAACCAAGTTTCATGATAGGCCTTGAGAAGAATTTTTCTTTTTGGAAGGGCTCAGGTTTTGCTTTCATGATACTTTTTTTTTTTTTTTTTTTTAAATAACAA
>NW_009928669.1:153478-166023 GCF_000696875.1 Nestor notabilis
TGAATTTACATAATCTGACTGCACTTCATGTAATAATGCAAGTGTTTTTACGAGTAAAATTAAATGGCAAATTAATGTTGAGGCCCAGCTTGAAACTACAACTAGAGAAAAATCAATTGACGGACTTACTGTTTGTATTATTTTTAATATTTGTAAATCAGACTGTAAAATTTCCTCATATTTTTCAGAAAAAGAATGAAGCAACAGAGAGCCATTCTGAAAAAAACATATACAGACAAATCCAGCAAAGCTGTGGTAAGGATCTTTATTCTACAGGCAGCTATTGTCATATGTGAAGCAGCACTGGAAAAACGTGATATTCTTAGGTTTGTCATATTTTGGTTTTAAAGCTTGTGCTCCCAGAGTCCTGTGATTCTATAAGAACAGAAACTTTTTAAACTTTTTTTAAAACCTTTGTAGTCAGAGACCAAAAATATGTCCCGGTGCATAATGAAAAAAACAAAAAGCATTTAGTACGGTCTGAAATTACTGTATTAAGAATGAATAAAAAATTTATGAAAACCAAAGTAATTTTAGGATGTTGGTATCTGGCACTGATTTCTGGCAAAGCTTCAGAGAATCAGAGCAACCTGCTTTTGAGTCAAAGGGACACAAAGAAATGTTAAATCTATAACAGTATTACAAAGAACAGGAATCTTAGAAACTGAAACTCAATTACACTATGGACACTCTTCAGACTTGACAGAAAGTCTTCTAAGCTCCATGAGTGCACTTGGTAACTTAAATGCTAAACAGTGGTCATCATACATACAATGATATGAGGATAGGTTGCAAATCAACCCTAATGCTGTGAGACTTATGCCTGTTAGGAAAATAAGAAGCAGAGCTGTTTCATCCATAGGTGATGCAGGGACTTAAGACTTCTTTGGTCCTTGTCTCACTTGGCTTTGGTGACTGCCAGAGGTATTTGCAACTTTCCAATGTTCCAAACTGGCTCTTCTAGCCTCAAAGCACTTGGTAGCCTAAAAATGGGTGTGTTCTTGCCCTTTGATAAATGAGGGGTGCTTTTTGGTTGGTTGGTTGATTTGGTTTTTTGTATGTTTTTTTGTTTGTTTGTTTGGGGGTGGGCATTGGGTTGTTTTGGTTTTATTTTTGGTGGGAAATTTTTACAGCCATACTAAGCTTCTACATCTTTGTCTGATCTTCCATGAGTTTTCAAAAGCATTTGCCTTTCTTTCAGCAGGGAGAGGAAAAAACACTGGGCTTTAAGTTCAGAGTCAAGCTGACTATTACTACAAAACCAGAGAACAACATCAAGGTATGTTGGAGTGCCATTCCTCTTCCCATTTCTGCACTCTGATTATAAGCTTATAAATATTTTGGAATAACTACTTCTCTCTAGAACTTCTTATTCATAAAACAAGAATAATAAGCTTTCAGTTTTCTCTCTCCCTTGTCATTCTGTCCTATTCTGCATCTTGAAGATGGCTTTCTCTATTGATATTCGTTACTCATATTTAATTAACTTGCCCTTATTATTCAGATGAGGTGGGCTCCTTGGATAGGGAAAAGTCTGACCAGCCATTTTGATAACGGCTCTATGTTAGTGGTTTATTGGATTGAACAAATTTGCATAATAATATCATCATGTTGCAATATTATGCAAATCCTTGTCTGCTGATTAGCTAACAAGTACCTCTTAGCTATTGAGAGCTATGAACATAATTCTTTCCTCATGACAACACAGAGCTTAGCACATTTTTGTTCTGGGCTTTTTTTAGAAGCATAGTTTTGTAAGTCTCCAACTCTAAGAGAAAAATGAATTAGTGGTACAAAGGCCCTTTTAGAGCCATAAACCAACCATTCTTGCCAGAAGCTCTCTCTCCAACTCTGCTTTCCCTTGTGATAAACCTCTGTATTTAAATCTGCAGTGAAGTTTCTCTCATTTGGAACAAATTATGGGTATGTTCCTTTTAAATATTAATAACCTCCCAAAGCTTCCCATGAGTAAAAAATGCATTTCTGTGCAGAATATTAAGTTTACAAAACACTTTTAAAGGCTCATTAGAAGTACTCTTATCCTTTCTACACAAAAATGCTTTAAATCTCAGTTACCTGTGAAAAAGAAAAGAGACACTCTGTAACACAGAACAAGCCACATTTATTTTAAGCAAGAAACTATAAATGCAGTATTTCTAGAAGAGTTCAGCCATGGCTGAAGTCCAATCCCGTTCAGAACCTCCACAAGGACTGCTAACAGGCATAGCTCAGTACTTTAGAAAACCTGCAGAATAAAAGTACTGGACTACAGTACCACAGGGTCTGTGCTGAAAGATTCCTCCTGCCTTGGGAACATAATGCTGCTTTAGAGCTGACTGGAAGATTCTTTGTAGGAAGATCTGTAGGTTACCTGTTTCTCTGACTGTACCAGGTGTTGTCTTCTGGGGCAGACATCAAAGACACTTCAAGAAATTCTAGTAGCTCTTTGCATATCATATCTTAGGCAGGTAAGATTCTAAGGCTTAGCTGAAAAAGCATCTAGTGCTTTCTGGAGAACTTCACCAGTGCTGTATTGAAGGCACAGAATGCCACCATCCTTTCCCCTCTAGCAATCCAGCCCCCTCATGCTTTTCAGGGAGCTGTTCCCTCCCCTGACACAGAACTGTTGAGAGCTGTGTTTGCAGGAGTCTCCACCAAACTCTACTTACTTCCTCTGTGTTCTCTTGTGTGTGAGTAAATACCTCTGCATCATGGCTGCATATAAAAAGCTTATGGCTAGAACACTTTTCTAATGTCCTGCTATTTGATGAAAGATACGTAAGTTAAGAAAACACAGGTTACTCTTACAAGAAACTATTTATTTACTCTGAAAAGGGCTCAGCAGCTGACATAGCTTAACCCACATCAACTAATCATGACCTTTATGTTGTTCTAATTTAAAAGTGTAAATTATTAAAGAAAGAGTTGTAGGAAGAAATTAAGTATGTCAGGTGTGATTAATCTATGAATTTTACATCATTTTAAGTACAGTGCCCTTACATTCTCTTCTTTGGCAGTTCTGGCATGAAGTGGCATGGTTAAATTAAATTTCAGCTAAATTACTGTTTCATTTGTGCCCCAGTCTCTCTATGTGCTATGAGCTGTGTGTTTAGCATATGTATATAATCATGTTTAGTGATTCTAATTACTTCTTTGTGATTTTAAACTCAACATTTGAGAAAAATACAGTCTTACCAGAAAGCATAATTGCTAGGTCTATTAGAATAGAACAGAATATTTCAGTTGGAAGAGACCTACAATGATCATCTAGTCCAACTGCCTGAACACTTCAGGGCTGACCAAAAGCTAAAGATTGTTATCAATGGCATTGTCCAAATGCCTCTTAAACACTGACAGGGCATCCAATAACATTAAATTTTCAAGCAGAATATAGTTAAGGAAAAAAGCCATCTTGGTTAGGTAGCTGTAATAGTTACATTATATCTGTGTTTATTTTTTCTTTCAAGTAACAAAATACGTGTTTAAAGATAAAACCTAGACCATATAATTAGTAAATTAATTACCCTTTTAGGAATATCCAAACCCATTTATCCTGATCAGGTAAAGGAGGGAAATGCTATCAGTCCTCAAACTGCAATGTTATCATGAGGTCAAATAAAAGACCTAAGTAAAACAGAATGAAAAAATTTTAACCTGTTAAAGTAGAAGGCCTGACTGAAATGTGCCTTTCTTTCCAAAAACATTCTGTAATTCTTATATGTATTATCAGGCAGAATGATTACCATAGGTTATTTCATAAATTTTGAATGCAATTATTTCAATAAAATAAAACATGCTGTTACAAATTATTTCTTAAGGTAGGATTTAGATCACATATGATGTACTATAATTAGTGTAATTCTTCAGCTGTGATTTTCAAACTAAAGGTATTTTTCCAGTAATCAGAGTTATTCTGTCTTAATGTATCATAAAGGAATAGGAAATTACAGTCTAATGGAAGCAGAAGAATGACCAGCTGTGAAATTTGTAGCAAGTATAATTATAATCAGAGCTACATTGAGGCACTAGCTACTACAAAACCAGACATTGGGTTTATACACGGTCGAAGAAGAGCCTAAAACCAAATTGAGTGTCAATAACTTTCAAAGGTCTTTGCTGCCTACAGTGATTCACTGAGTACATTGAAGCAGTAAATGTTTGATGACAACAATTCTGCTTTAATTTATGCACTGTGCTATTTATTCTCTAATTTAAAAATTCAGTAAAACTAAGACGCAGCTTCCTGGAAGCCACCATAGTCTACTAAAGCACTATCCCACTGGAATTTGTGTATGCAGTCCCAGAATCCTGACTGACCTCATCAAAGCATGAGGAGAAGAAAATACACCTATTCATAATTGTTCTACAATATATATATTGTTCTACAATATATACATTTACATTTCATTAATTATAAACAAGAAGTAGAATTACCTTACTGAAGAGCTAAAGTCAAGAATATGAATCAGAAATGCAAGCATACTAAGACATTGAAATCATTTCAGTTCCATGCAATATGTACCAAATAAAATATAAAATTCAATGCAAATGATAGCCAGTAGAATGAATCTTTTTCATGTACAGATTAGACTAAAATAATTTCAAAAGCCAGGTTAAGTAATCCTTTGATAGAGCAGCTGTTAAGTACACAGCAGAGTTAAAATAACTCAGGTTCCTTAATGTGCCTCTCCAGGCCTCTCTCACTGCAAATGACATCTTTTTGGGCGGACATGTATTTTTCCTGCATGCACTCTCTGCCTTTGGCTTCTGCAACCTGAATAGAAACCCCAGTAATCTTTTCACTGAATGTAACACTGACCAGCATACTAACTGAAAATTACATTATTAGACACTCAACCATGTGTCCTTTGATCCTAGATAAAAGTTGAAGATTATTTCTACTCTGATTTGATTAAACTGTGGGACATGTTCTCCAATTGTCCAGACATAACTGAATTATTATCCATCAGCTGACAAAATGTTACTGTGACTGACAAGACAGAACGACAACCCAAGAGGAGACTTGAATAAACAAAGATCAAGGTGAATATTTGTCCCAGAAAGGAGTGTTTTTCTGGTATACTTTTTAATATACAGGTGCAGGGCAGGAAGTCAAAAAAAAAAAATCTGAATTCTGATCATTTCATGTGTAAGCATGCTCAAAGACTGCTGCTTCAAGGAAGCAAGAAAGAGGAGAATAATTTGTCAGAATTGTTTATTAGTCAGCTCCACAATAGGGTTCCAGAGGTTCGTGTTTCAGACCACAGCACATAGCTCAAACAGAAGTTGTTGATTTTGCCAAATCTAACTAATGCTAACGGGGTAGGGAGAGAGGGGAAAGAGCCCTTTCCAAACATCTGCCATCACAAATAGCAATTTTAGAAGATGACAGAACTCACTACTTAAACCTGGAAATGATATTCTGTTCTCGAAATAGTGAAATATGCTTTGGGTTTCAAAGTCACCTTTACTGATGAGGCACAAATAAATGTGGGGAACATAATGATTCTTCTCCCATTTTATCCCTTTGAATCTTCAGTATGAAGAAAATGTGATCTGTATATGACATGGAATTTTGGCCAAGATAGATGTACTTTGTTTTGCATTACATTTTGTACTTTGTTTTGTACTACATTTTCTTTGATGCAAAGTACCATCAAAGTTAATGGACACTGCAGAAAGTTACGTGTTCTCCAAACTTACAAAACCCCAACTTCTCTTCTGTACCTATACAGGATTTTCATGTTGAATTTTTCAATTTTCATCAACTTGTGTAAACAATTCTTTTGATTTTCATTTGAAAGTATGCTAGTGAATAAAAATATACAGCAGTTATGATCCCTGTTCCTGCTTAAGAAAAAATGCAAACTGATGTGTTAGGTGTCTCATTTAAAAAAGACATAATGAATAATCCTTAAAAATTCTTTGAAAATCAAGAGTTGTCTTATCTGATCTAATTTATGGGATTTACGGGTTAGGTTATAGGTTGGATTAATATAACATGCACTTTTATATACTAAATAACAGAGGATATTATCTGTGCAACCACAAGTAATGAGGATGTGTTGCAGTGTGAATTCTAGCACTATCAGTAAGAAAGCCAGGCTGGATGGGGCTTTGAGCAACTTGGTTTAGTGCAAGGTGTCCCTGCCCGTGGCAGGAGGATTGGACTAGATTACCTTTAAGGTCCCTTCCAACCCAAACCATTCTACGATTCTGTGATTCTAAGAAGAATCTGTTACACCTCTTGCAGCTGGCACTTCAGTGTAGTTCAGCTCCAGTGTAGTGCAGCATCTCAGGCTTTCAGCTCTGAAGGAAGTTCGCCTATTCAATCCCAGTATTTGTTGTCCAAGCTGGCAGCCATTGCTCGCATATGACAGCCCAGCATTTCTCAGTTTGGGTACCATCAGTTGGATGTTGCAGCTCTGATTGTACACCACATGCCACTGCACTAAAGGAGAAAAGATGTGGACTGCAAAACAGCAGAGCACAACCAACTTATGCTTACCAGTTCATCATTTATTCATCCACACCACATCTGCTTCTCTCCTGTGTTCCACTGTGCATGAGCTCCCTTAGCTCAGCACTAAGATCTTTAGCCCTATTCCACTTAAGTCCCTTGCTATACTTTTCTGTTATACTGCTTACAGTGGGCCAGTGACCTCTTGTAATCACCTATTGCAAACTGCCCCCTGCTATGCCTGTGGTCAGTAGTACAGTGAGCTGCTTAGGGCAAGAGTTGGGCAAGTCTCTGGAAGAGGAAGCACAGTGTGGGCACTGCTGCAAATAAAAAGCAACAATATAACTGTGATTTGCATGTTGTCTATGCAAAGATGTGTATCATGTAACATGAAGTGGTGCTCTGAAACTGATCTAATCATGAATTGCACACTGTTCCCAACCCTTGCCAAATGCTTTCAGAAGGCAATCTATAAATTACATTAACATAAGTAAGGTCATTTGAACTACACAGTCAATGAGTAGTTGAACGCAGAAGAGTTGGCCTTTTTTGAAGAAGATAATTCAATATAAGGCCAAATTTTCCATTCCTCATTTAATTCCATTCCCTCATTTAGTATGAGCTGTGGGTATAGCTAATAACTAATTCGATATTCAAATATATTTTCTCATGATTTGTGGTAATTTACTTGTTAATACTTACAGTATACGCTATTATCCAGTTTTTGTAGAAACATGACTTACATACATGGGTGAGATTTCTCTCTTAAAGCCCAGGAACTGCCAAGTACCTTCTGAGTTGTGCCAGTCCTGTGTGGTATGGAACATTTGATCCAGCAGAGCACTTACACACAATCTTAAACACAGTGTTTAGAGAATCCTCTGTTAGTAGGATTAGTCAGATACTTAAAGGTAAAATAAGCCCTATGTTCATAACTATTGTCTAAGATGAACTATGATGGTCGGTTAGAGTCATCACTTCTGTACAAAAATTTGACTCCTAGAATTCTATAAAAAATTCTGACTCCTAGAATCATGAAAAAATGACAGAAAAGACTAGTATGATGTAAGTTACTTTTCTCAAATCAGCAGTAATAACTTTTATCCTGTACAGGAGGACTTGTTGAAAAGCCCAGTGAAGATCAAGAACAACCTTTCATCAAGTGTAAACCACAGATATCAGACAAAAGTTAGGTTGGGGAATTTTTTGACTGATATTAGAATCCCTGTAATGATGAAATGAATTCCAGTGTTAAGAACCTTGATCAAAGATCACTGCAAGGATACATGTCCAATGCTTTAGTAAAGTACTGATGTCTGATGGAGAACTCAAGTGCCAACAATACAATCCACAGCTTTCCTGACTGGTTTATGCTGTATGTCCTCACCTTATCATTTGTAATAGTCCTGTTAATGATGTTATTGTACATTTGCAAAACTTCCCCCTCCTGTCTAAGTCCAGGGTCCCTCTTGTTATATGTAAATATATTTGGAAACCACAAACTAGGAACACATGTACCTAAAACTCCAAGTAGATTCCCTTAAAAGCAGCTTTTGACACATGCTGACAGTATCGAGTTCAGAAAAAAAAGGCAAAACACTGCAGTAACTGCCACCTCTCTTTTCTAATGAAAACCACAGTTCTGAGATGGCTATGGTGTCAGTGATCATTTTTATACAGGAACCTCACAGTTATAGCTCTCATCAATAGAAGGAGAAAAAATAGCTCAATGCTTTGCACAGTTCAAAGGCTAAAGACTGTTTCCCACTTCCTCAGGAAAGTGTTCTAATCTCAACTCCCCTCACATAGTGAATAACCTCTTTTGTCTCTGACCATGGGAATTCACATTGCTTGTACAAGTGAGACAGACAGACACAGAAGATGACTTCTAAGGCTTTTGACACTATCTCTCATGATATCCTCATAGGAAAGCTCAGGAAGCACTGTCTGGAAAGTGGACAGTGAGGTGGAGAACTGGCTGAATGGAAGGTCTCAGAGGGTTGTGATCAGTGGCACAGAATCTAGTTGGAGACCTCTAATTACTGGTGCTCCCCAAAGGTCAGCATTGAGTCCAGTGTTGTTTAACTTACTCATCAATGACTTGGATGAAGGGATAGAATGCCTCCTCAGCAAGTTTGCTGATCATCTGAAACTGGAGGAGTGGCTGATCCCTGGAGTGCTGTGCTGTCATTCGGAAGGATCTGGACAGGCTGGAGAGATGTGCAGAGAGGAACCTTTTGAGGTTCAACTCAGGCAAGAGCAGGGTCCTGCCCCAGGTCAGGAACAACCCCATGCACCAGTGCAGGTTAGGGGCTGACCTGCTGGAAAACAGCTCTGCGGAGAGGAACCTGGGGGTCCTGGTAGACAACAATTGTCCATGAGCCAGCCATGTGTCTCTGTGGCCAAGAAGGCCAATGGTATCTGGGGCTGCATTAGGAAGAGCATTGCAGCACGTCTGGAGATCCTGCCTCTCAGCCCTGGGGAGGTCACCCCTGGAGAACTGTGTCCAGGTCTGGGCTCCCCCGTACAAGAGAGACATGGAGCTCCTGGAGCAAGTCCAGCAAAGGGCTACTGGAATGACTGAGGGTCTGGAGCATCTCTCCTATGAGGAAGGGAGCAGGGCCTGTTCAGCTCAGGGGAGATCTGACCAATGTGGGTAAGGATCTGAAGGGAGGGTGTCAAGAGGATGGGGCCAGACTCTTCTTGGTGGCAGCGGGCGATAGGATAAGAGGCAAGGGGCATAGACTAAAATATAGGATGGTCCCCATGAACATGAGGAAGAACTTCACTACTTTGTTCCACATGAACATGAGGAAGAACTTCACTACTTTGAGGGTGACTGAGCGTTGGAACAGAGTCCAGAAGGGCTGGGGAGTCTCCTTCCCTGGAGATATTCAACAGCTGCGTGGTCACAATCCTGAGCAATATACTCTAGGTGACCCTGCCTGATCAGGAGGTTTGGCTGGGTGACCTCTGGTGGTCCCTTCCAACCTCAACCATTCCATGATTCTGGGACTTACATCTTCTGCAGACATACATGGAAGGAGAAGACTCATGTCCAGAGCCTGCAGGCTGGACTTTCTCCCTGAAGATGAAAACAGTGGCTCTGACTTCTGGAGGCACTGAGCACTGAATTCTCCCATCCTGACTAAATTCTTTAACCACCATGACTTCCAACAGATTAGGAATAAACTGTTTACTCAACATACAGAGAAAAAACATACAAGCCACTTAAATCCAGCAGATGTTTTAGTGCATTTTATTGGGTTAGGTGAAGGAATTCCTGAGCTAGACTTTGCCGACATTCGCTTTTTCAAAACATCTGGCGCCTATAGTGATGTGTCCCAGTTTTAAAACCCGTAAACCACAGTATTTAATATATACTATGGAGAATTCTAGAGGACAATCTGTGGAAAATTTTAAAATAATAACAATAATTAAAAATTCCTTTGCATTTCATGAATCTCTGCCTTAATGACTAGAATAAAGGCAGAGTAAACCCCCCAAGCTGCAAAAGCTGCCAATCTGTGTTGTAAAGAAACATTAAAAAAATTGAGTGTGTGATAAATTCATATGAAAACAAACAGTAGACAAAGTAATGATAAACCTCTCTGCTGTAAAACGCAATAGCATGTGCCATCATCTATATGCTGGAGGATATGCACTGAGCTGTGGATAGAATCACTATATGAAACAGGCAGTATTTTCCCCATATCTGACATGTGTAACTGTACTATGTTTATTTCAACTTAGAATAAAAGTAGAATGAGCCAATCTCTAATTTAATCAGGAAAAAAGCAGAGCTTTTTGACAGTGATACTGACTTAAAACAAAAAGATTTAAAAGGAGACCAAGATTTTAAATGTTTACTAAGACATGAAACACCAGGTCTGGAACTTCTGTTTTTAACTGAACATTTGAACTGCTAATTCTGGGCAAGCAATGAAAGTCACAGCTTACTTTTTAAATAGACTACAGAGCTGAACCTTACTGGAAATTAGAGGCAATGGAATACCTACTTTATTTGTATCAATTGTGATTGAGGTGAGTAATAATCCATTCCTGCACTAAACCTTTGCCAAAAAAAAAGGAAAAAATAAAAAAAAATGCTATTCAGAAAATATTTTTAAGTCCCTTTAAATATCAAGAAACAAAGAAAATGAAGGATTTAGTGACAAGACAGACATACGCATTATTTCGACATGAAAAACATGGCCAATGTTACAGGAAATGCAGCTACTCTCACTAGGACAGGCATACCACAGAACTTTGATATCCATCACAATCCCCCATTCTTTTTCATATGCCTTTGGCAGATCTGCAACTTACACTGCTATTGCAAGGTCAGGAAATACTGGCTCTCTGCTATTAGTTGCTAAATCATCCCTTCCAGCCTTCTCCAAGTGTTAGCTTAGTATTACTGGGTGCAAACAAATTAAATACCATGCTGGGGAAACAGCATTTTTCAGTCTGAGGGATACTCATTGAGCATGTCTCTCTAGTCATTGGAAACTGAGCTTTCTACACAGTACTTGCAGCTTCCTCCGCAGTGTAATTCACTGTTTTAACAAGATTTAACAAGATGTATTATTTAATAAATGGGAACAACAGAATTAAGTTCAAAGACCGGGAGCTTGAACATGTAATTTTTATGTAAAACTCACAACAGCCTCCATGAGTAATTTGAATTTCTAATTTTATTAGAGTGCTGGGCCAAAAAAATGGACTTTGAATTTAAAAGATAGAACTAAGTGTTCTTTTTATATACTGTTGACAGGTGTACCAGACTTGATCAGTATTAGTCTTTCTTAAGTTAAATATGGATCCGTTACTTGAATGGCTTAACTCATATTTTTCTGTCATTCAGTAGGCCTTTCTATTCTGTGTTATAGATTCTTGAATTTGGTTTATTTTGTAAACACAGTCCCCGTGAACTAATCTGTCTCACGTAACGTTCTTTCTTCAGAGCTTCTAAGCCTGTGATATCACAAAGCAATATTTTCCAAATTCTAAAAAGTAAAAAGTTCAAAATTCCAGTTCCCAGAAATTTCTAGAATAGATTTTCTAGCATGTTCATCCAGAAGGTAAAATTTTAGATTCATATTATTTTCTTACTATTTCATGTTAGACTTATATTGCTTTCTGACCTTGGTGGATGGGTTTGGAAATAATTTCTTTGTAGAGCCCAGTAGATCATCTAAAATAAAGCAGGTTACTTCACAGACTACTTTTTTCTTCCTGTATAAAATCTATCCTAAGACAACTGTTAAGACTCATTTGATTGATGGCTTTCTTTCTAAATTATTACAAATAGGTACTTGTCTACACTGTGTATTTAGGAAAAGAACTGTATGAAAAGCAAACGTAGTAGTCTACTTCATTTATCACATATTTTTTACTTCCAAACACTTTGTAGGAAAAAATTGTGCTTCAAACCCAGAGAATGAGTAGATGTTTCTGAAGTGAACTAAGTACCTAACATTAGTTTGTTTCTTAGTTTTATTCATGACTGTCCAGGCTGACCTTCTGAATTCCTAGTGTGAAGGTTTTCACCGGTCACAGAGTATTTTATTTCTTGTCTGTGTAGCTCTCCTAACATTTATTCCAGAGATACACTTCCCATTTACTCAAAAAGTAAAAATGTGATTTAAATCATACAACCAACATTTGCCCAAGAAGGACTGACCAAGCGTACTACAATTGGCAGTATTAAAAAAGAACACTTACCTCTGTTCTTTGAGAGTCCACTTTTTTTCTGTTTGTGGAGGCCCTAACCAATCTGGGGGTGTGTGGGGTGTGGTGTTAATTATTTGTTTATGTTTGTAAACACAGCACAGCTAGTTTATCTTAAAGTTTTTCCCTCTATACTTCTTTTATTTGCTTCTTTTCATCAGCTATTGCAAGGTTCTATATTTATGTGGATTTCATAGAAACGTAGAACCACATAACAGTTAGGGCTGGAAAGGACCTTAAGATCATCTAGTTCCAACCCCCATGCCATGAGCATGGACACCTCACACTAAACTGTGTTGCCCAATGCTCTGTCTAATCTGGCGTTGAACACTGCGAGGGTTGGAGCATTCAC
>NW_009928670.1:0-4188 GCF_000696875.1 Nestor notabilis
AACCCTAACTATTCTATGGTTCTATGATTAAAATCTTATCTTGTTTCTAGAAATACTTTGCAGGCAAAGCAGGGATGATAGGGCACTGTGAGAACAGAAATTAAATGGATTTCTGATCCTGCAAAGTACTAAGCACTTCTTCTGAGTGAAATCACTTAATATTTCCCAGGCTTTTCTCAACATCATGCTTAATTAGCCTTTTGCTAATAAACAAGAAGAGCTCAGTTTAGCCCCATTGCTGGAGTCCATTGAGAAAGCAGTTGTTTAGTCAAGTCTTATCTGCATGTGTATTTATTTTTATTTGATACATGCAGTGTTTTCACTTTTATATAAATATTTTATAAATATTTTAGAAACTGAAGATATGAAACAGTTTGAATTACTTCATAATGTAAATGAAAATTTTTTCTTTAAAGGAAATGTTTTGTTTGGGTAGCTTGTTATATTTGAAACTGAAATATTTCACAGACAAATACGTATCTTTACTATCTATCTATCTCGTGCATTTTACGCTTGAATGGTCTTCTATGCTAAAGTATTAATTACAACTTTGTTCTTATTGAGAAGACAGGGTTAAGAATTTAAATTGTAAATTAGTCATAAAACTGCAACATTTTTCTCCTTTGTGATGCCATTAAGGACAGAAACTTACAGAATCACAGAATCATAGAATGGTTTGGGTTGGAAAGGACCTTAAGATCATCTAGTTCCAACCCCCCTGCCATGAGCAGGGACACCACACACTAAACTATGTCGCCCAAGGCTCTGTTCAGCCTGGCCTTGAACACCACCAGGGTTGGACCATTCACAACTTCCCTGGGCAACCTATTCCAGTGCCTCACCACCCTCACTGTGAAGAACTTCTTCCTTACATCTAATCTAAACTTCCCCTGTTTAAGTTTAAAGCCATCACCCCTTGTCCTACCACTACAGTCCCTAATGAAGAGTCCCTCCCCAGCATCCTTGTAGGCCCCTTTCAGATATTGGAAGGCTGCTATGAGGTCTCCACGCAGCCTTCCCTTCTCCAGGCTGAACAGCCCCAACTTTCTCAGCCTGTCTTCATACGGGAGGTGCTCCAGTCCTCTTATCATCCTTGTGGCCCTCCTCTGGACTTGCGTTAATGGTTCATTTTAAAAATGAATGTTTAAATATTTATTTATGTGCAAGCTTGTAGAGAAACCTAATGGTTTAAAATCACTCAGCTTCTCTGGAACATCAGTGATATTTTTATCTGCGCTGCCTGTATGAAAAGGAATTATTACATTGGCAGTTACTATTTCTGGTTTTATAAGTAACACATATTAATGAAAAATATAAGTCACATCACTCACCAGACAGACAAATTTAAGAAGTGTGATTAACGGAAACTTTTAATGGCAGTTCTATTGTAGAAGGTTAGAAGTTCTCTCACTCTGAAGACTGGTGTGGTCTAGCTTTACTTATACATGTGACATACACATGCTTTTTCACTCATACAAGTGGTCTAGTTCTAATTATATACTGGGAAGAAAATACTCATAATTTCAACAATTGACTTCTCAGTCTGTCTTGCATTAGGCAAACATTTTGGCAAGCCATATTGTCTCATTTTTTTTCCTGTCTCTAAAATGAGAATAATTCTTATTTAGCAAAACTAACACTAAAACTTGGTTTTTAATTGACGGTGTTATCAAATTAAAGCATTAGCCCCTAATCTGATCATTCTGTCTCCATCCATGCATCATAGCTGTCAGTGCAGAAGAAGAAAGAAGTTGGTCACTCCTTGTTTTTAATCCTGTGGCTACTCTCTTTGGTTATGTCTATGTTAATGTATCCGATAGGTACAGGGACCGTTCTCCGGTCCTAAGGCCAAGTAGCACAACAAAGTCTGCACCCTGTGCCCAAATTCTGATCTCACCTTTTTTATCTGAACTATACTTGGGCAATTTTCTCAGAGGTCTAGACCATGCTAAGGGGACATGCTGACCATTAAACCAGTAACTGTTTGACAGTGTTTGACACATCCATAGCACTCCATACATGTAGTTACTACTCAACACACATAGTCATTAGTGAGGATATAACTAGAAAAGGAAGAAAATAATACCCACAGAAATATTCCTACTGCATGACTTTTTCCTCCCAAACCTCTTCCTAAGGTAATCTCATAGAAGAGGGTAGCAAGACAGACCCACTGGTATTGCAGATGCTGTTATGACACTACTTTGTCTTTTTGATGCTGACAATTTTATTTTCAGCTTCTATTAGGACCTCAAATGTAGACAATCAAATTCTGATACACCTGAAGTGGGTTATTGCATTACTTCATGAGTAAAATGCTCTCCATGGGACCAGCTGTGGAACCAGTTGTGTTCAATAGTATACATATGGTATTTGATCTTCATAAAGATAATACAAATTATGTATTTTGTAGGAAATATAACAGAAGAAAACTAGGAGAAATATTGCACTGAATTAATGCTCCAATTAGCTTAACTGCCACCTGAATTTAATTAACTATTATATTGTTTGGAGATGTTCCGTAAATGATTTGCAAATGTATGTGTGCAGAGGAGTGGCACTAATCTGTGTTAATAAGGCATAAAGATTTATTAGAGCATCTCACAAGATCTATAGTAACCCTAAATGAGATTACATAAGAGAGGAAGTCTTAGAGACATGCCTATCTTTTTAATGAACTTGTTAACCCTGATGCCAGGGGTTTTCTCCTTCCTGGTTTCTTGCTTCAGTCCACACTGTGAATATAATAGAGCACCTTGCTCCCTGTGAAGTAGCAGGGGAAATGTAAGATTATTCACAGAAGTGAGGCATTTCAAGAGATGTATGAATATCACAGTGTGAACTGGAGCAAGAAACCAGAAAGTGAAAAAAAAAACCCTGGCATCAGCAGTAATAACTTCATTGAAAAGACAGGGATTTGTGTGCCCTCTGAAGTGTGTGAGCGTTTGACACTGACTCCTGCGGTATGTCTCAGAGGGTATGTATCACTATGTGTAGATAAACTGCAATTTAATTGGAAATGATACATTTCATAGCTCAATTGTTAACTTTGCATCCTTTTTTCCAAAATACAAGATTTCATTGCAGAGATAATGTGAATACCTTTGTCACACTGAAGAGGGAAAGAATCAATTCAACTCTGGATTGCCAATATCAAGTTGAGAACACAATATGGAAATCCCCATTAAACAGCAGGCAAGTAATGGTGCTCAAATTGTGATAGAGACTAATGTATCCTGCAAATGAAAATGCCATCTCCAATCTGTAACATAATGATATGCACAGATTTCGCCCTGCCCCCATTCCCACTCTTTTTGCTCAAGTCTAAAATGCATACTGTAATGCATTATTAAGCTAAATTCTGACCCAGATTCTTAATTATCTGTAAGCTACAGAGAACTTGTAGCAGAATATTAACTAAGTCAAGAGATGTAAGACAGAGAATCCACGATGGCGTTAGAAAGAATCATTAGCATTTTACTAAGAAAATCCTTCACATTTTGTATTTAACCTAGCTTAACATGTAGAATTTATATTTTAAAGTGTTATTAAGTATATACTGACCAAGCCACCAAAACAACCCAGGCAGAAAAAGAAAGGAAAATGGAAGTATTTGGGGAATCATTCCTGGATTCACAGAATCAAAAACTTGCACCATAGTGACACATTTCTGGGACAGCAGGATTTTTCCCAACTGTTCCTAGTGGATACCATCAACAGCTATTGCAACCTCATGTAACATTATGTGCTGAACTATTTATTTTAGATGAACTGTAGAATCTAATCTGCTATGGTTTATACATATGTACCAAAGTTTTTTGTGGTACAATCAGGATAAACAGCTGTCATACTAAATGGCAGTTTGAAAGAATCCTCCAAACACTTTTGTGCCTGGTTATTATCAAGTTAGCAGTTACAGTTTTATACCTCTCTGCACTGCTGCATATTAGTGGAATATGAGAAGTTTTCATGGTGAAAAATCAGCCATTCATAAACTATATCAGAAACAAGAAACACATGGACTTCCACCTACAAAGCTGCAGGCATATCTGATTTTGAAGACATGCTGTATGTCTGATGTAAAAGTGTTTGAGTGAGTGGAAAACATACTGCAAGAGCAATGTATTTAGCGAGAACAATTTTTAATATAAAACATATTTCAAAATTATTTGAGGAAAACATACTTTC
>NW_009928670.1:4219-17449 GCF_000696875.1 Nestor notabilis
CTGGACGATTTGTGGTGTGCTCAAATAGAAAGTCAAGCTTTAATTGTAAAATTTAGACAGCAGAGAAAGTCTGCACTATATATTTGTAATTTTGTGTACAAGGGTGCATTTAGGCAGTTCAAAGATCAGAAAAACCCCTGCAGTCCATTTACCACTGAGCTGAGGAGTCACCTAACTCTGCAGAATATGGAATTTGTATATACATCTTTAAAAAAGATTTGTCTCATGAATTCACCAATGAAGAAAACCTCCTGTTTGCAAAAGAGTTGAGTCAGTTAAATACAACGTTTTATTAGCAATAGTGTCAAATGCAACTCATGGCAAGTCTGTAGTTTGCAAAACATTAGATGATTGGAAAGTGCCAACAAGCTTAATGTACATTCAAGTACATTGCTTCAATTTGAAGTGTACTTTCTCTGGATGCATTTGGAGCATCTGGATGTATCATTGCTAATGCCAACCCTGCGAACTTCCCACTTCAACCTGCCAAATACTCTACTTCTCCTAGGAATAAAGGTGCCCAAAATTTCTCCAAAGTGACAAACAGCAAGGCCAAGACACCTTTCATTTACAGATATAAGGAAATAAACAAAAATCAACATCTTATACATGAGCGTCCAAACCACCGCGTAGGCATCTAAACAAAAAGCCCAAGTTTCAAAGGCAGATATTGTAGAAGTACCACACGCTTTTCCATTTGCATGATTTTTCTTTCTAGACTAATCTGTGTATTGTCAGGCCCAAACATTCATACCAGAGTATCCTCTACAGAGAATGGACACCTTTTTCATGCATTTGCAGTTAGTTTGTGTCTGGTTGCAATCAAGCCAGCATTTAGTCAGCTGTCCCTCAGCCCAAGGAGAGACAAATTGCAACAGCACATGCTCCTGGGACAAAGCTGGACACCAGGATGATGTTTACCAACGTAAACGTCATGCAGACTATCTGTGTCATCCTGACCCCACAGTGTTTGGTTCTTTCATCTCCTGAAGCGCTTTGATCCAGTGATGGACTGTGATGAAATCTGCATGGCCTCTTTGGGTAGGAAACCATTCTGACCGATGCAGGCATGGCTGGACCGACAACCTAAAGGCCTTAACCTTGTCTCCATCAGGCAAAAAAAAGTGAAAATATGCTGGTATCTATTGTTCACTTCTTAGCATAATCACCAGTGCTATTATTGTTAAATGAAAGAGAGCCCCCCTCCCCTAAAAGCAAAATCATCTATTTAGACACAGCAACGTTCTGCCTCCTTGTGTCATGCTGCTCCATGGTTGCCACTCCATTCGTCTCACAAAAATGTCCACGAAGAGTTTTTTTCCTTCTCAGGATTCTATTTCTTCCATGACTTCCATCACAATTGTTCGAGGGCCAGTCAGAATGAGGTTGCTCACTGTCCTGTAATCCACATGGAGAACATTGAGGCCATTGACAGATACAACAAATTGGCAAACCTGGGGAGAAAAGCGAGCAGCAAAAGAAGTTACACATTGGACTTTTTTTGTAAGGTTATTTACACATATGTACTATTAACTCCTGGGCATCCAAAACCTCCAGCACTCTTTATACTTTCTCATTCAGCACTCTTAAGAAAAACACGTTTCATAGAATTAATCTGACAAGTTATTTTTCCATGAATTTTTTGAAATATCACTGCATTTTTCAAACCTGTGGAATTTTGAAGTCCTACATCAATCATTTTTCTTATAACAAAGGCATTTTCTGATTATCAGTGGTGCTTTGTGAACAATATGGGAGAAGACAGCTCTGGACATTGCAAAGGGTCTGTTATCCTTAGTTTGTCTTAAACACTTCCATAGAAACCATTTTAGACAGCTTTTGGTAGTCACGGTAAAAATATGCATCATGTTTCCAGGTCTGGATGATGACTTCACTAGATTCAGTGCCAAAACCTTCACCAGTACAACATGAAAACGAAAGATCCAAATTCTAGGAAATAGTATCATGGAAGAAGAAGTCAGTACTAGGATGGACTATCATGCCATTTTCAGGAGGTATTCCTGCACCTTATACTCTTTATGAGAAGTTTTTGCTTTTCTTCAGCAAGTACAGCACATTAATTAATTTTAAATATGCTAATATTTTGGTTTTTAAAGCCCTAAGGAATTCAAACATTGAAAGTCTTGCATCATTAGAGGCCATTTTCTGTCCAAAAAGTCTTGATTGAAATATTATGACCAACAACACTGTGTGTCTTGAAAGAGTTAATCAGAGAAAAAGTTGTACCGGCATTGTAAAAAACTGAGAAGGAAAAGAAAGATAACAATACTTATTTCTGAAAAACATTAAGCCTTCTCTGTATCTAATCATAATATTACAGTGTTTGGTAAAAAGGCCAAAAATGCGTAGTGTCTAGATCTGTGGTTTTAATGATAAAAATATGGAACCTAAGGCAACAATAATATCATCCTGATGTTTCAATGAAAACAATACATTCACTAGAAGGTCACCTTACTCCTAAGTCATCTTGAGTCTAAGAAAGAAGCTATGAAGTACCACTAGAAACTTTATATTTTTACCTTCCCTATTTAGGCAGAAACATAACACATGAATGTATGCAGGAGAGGTGGGAAGCAGCTCTGGTGTTTTCCAGTGCTAGCTCTAAAACAGATATTCTCAGAAGCTAAGTCATTTAACTTTTGTACATCAACTACCTTCCCTCTCAAGTGAAATGTGTGGTGAAACTCAATTGGTACTTGTGCAAAATGTACAGAATGTAGCTATCGATGCTCCATTTAAGGAAAATTATAGAGGTAGCAAAGCCATTCCAAAAATGTAACATTTCATCAAAAATGCCACTGATGATTTTAATCTCTGCTTCTTGGAGGCTCTGCACAGGACGAGCAGCAGCAGCAGTCCTCGAAGGGAGAGCGAACTCTCTCTTGCACCTTACCCCTTACCCTCAGAACTCCTCTGCAGAGATGAAGATCTTGGTAGTCAGCCTAACTGGTAATCCAAATGATCATCAAAGCATGGCAAGCAGCAATACCACTTAGCCAGCCTCCATGGCAGTATGGATATATCTTTCCAATACATTCATATGCAATATTTCAGCTGCAAGTAACACTGGGAAAATGATTCATTTTTTGAATGCAGAAAAAGTCTCCTGAATTTTAAGGATTTTTATTGAAAAGGTAACCGATTATCCCCTGTAGAGTGTCTCAATTAGTATTTAAGAGGCACATTTATTTAGTTTAATAATGCAAATTTTCACAGTACCTCTAGGTCTCAACTTCCAGTGGTATTTCCTAATGCTTTCTATGGCTTTCCAGGATTGTATCAAGTTTTACTGAATTATAGCTCTGGCTCCAGAATAATATTTGGCTTGATTTAAAACAGACCTGCAGAAATAACATTGTTTCTTCTGGCTTAATGCAGTTTTGGGAAGTTGAATGGCTGATGTTTGTTTTACTGCTGCATATTCTCAGACTTCTCGAGTTACTGGAATATTAGTGCACAGGACTCGTGTTTGGCCAGGGACAGTCATGCAGTAGTGAGTAACAGTCTGGATGGCAAAGAGTGAATTTCTTACGCAAAAGACAAGAGTTGACACATCTGCATTGTCAATGTGTTTGCTTTAATGTATGCCCTTGGCAGGATTACTAGTCAGCAATGCGTATGGGCTGAGAACATCCTTTGTGCCGTCCTTTGCACTGGATCCAAATGGTTTATTAGTTTTGCCATTTCCAGTAGATAGGATTAGATGCAGAAAGTCCACCCAAGCCAGATGAGAAAATGCAGACAGCAGGAAAATGCACAGAAGAGCGTACTTCTGTCCTAAAATTGCATGAAGACTCATGAGGAACACGAGATGACAATAAAGTACCAGTCACCCTGGGGACAGAAAGAGCCCTCCATGGCCATTGCTTGGCCACTGTCCCCAGGGGATGAGCGTCTGTAAATTCCAGATCCATCTCCCCCAGGTATAAAGAAATGGGGAGCCATTTGCTGCATCCTGCAGTCCCGAGGAGGGGAGACGATAGGTTTGCACAGTCCTCAACCCCTTGGTATTGAGTGCCCTCAAATCACCCAGTTTCATTCTTCCAACCCTGTTTTTCCATTCACTGCTGCATCCAGCAAGGGGAAACGAAATGCAGCACTGCTTCATGCATTTTGGCCATCATAAGTCCTGCCCCCAAAAAGTGCACATCTTGCATTGCTCTCTTGGTGGAGATACTAAACAAGCGAGAGCAAGTGAGTACCCACAAACCAGCCCTGGCTGAGTATATCAACCCACATATTATTATCTCAGGAATTTTCTTAAGGAGACTGGTTTACAAAATCATGATGATTTAATGTTACATTTATAAAAACACATTTCAAGAAAGCTGTAAGTGCTCAGCTCACAGCTACAGCTGTTAAGGGCTTTGTAACTATAAACATGTAAAATTTCTCTGTTGGTTTCCACACATCGGTAACTATAATAGATAATAAACTGAAGTTAAAAGAGCCTCAAAGAGCCTTTTATTGCTCATTTCCTCATAGCTCTCCAAGGAGCTTGACAGGAGATAAGTATTCATTTTTATCCCTCAGACTTCAAGGAATGACAAAGCCCAGAATAAATTCCGACCATTTTGTTGGTCAGGATGTGGTGATCTAAAAACCACAGAAACAATAACAGTTAAATAAAGTAACATTGAAATAAAAAGACTCCCTTGATTAATTTAAAGTATTTAAATGTTACAGTAACAAACATTTACAGCTATTTCAATTTCCCACCTTGGCATACAGCAGGAAGGAGGGATAGCAGAAAAGGTACCTCTGTCTTTCCATGGGTTTTCACTGGCACATACAGAAGGTTTAACCAAATCCACATGTTCCCAGGAAAACTTCAACTTTGGGCTTACACTGGAACCAAATCCAGGTGTTCCCAGGAAAACTTCAACTTTGGGCTTACGCTGGAACCAAATCCAGGTGTTCCCAGGAAAACTTCAACTTTGGGCTTTCATTTGAACAGAAAGCATCTGGGCACCTATCACTTAAAGCAGTTAGCAAAGATTTGTCATGCCATTTATCATCAAACTGAAGATGGTGAGGAAAGGAATTATAATTAGTTACCATAATGTTTAATGGCCAAAATCAGGGCACAAGACTGTGCTGTACCTGACGCGGTACAACCCTTCCTCCCCCTCACTGGGTGTTGTTCTTCCCTCCAAGGCAAGCTGCAGCTGCCTGCCCCTCCTTGGGCTTGCCAAGTTGCCCTGAGATGTACATCTACACCCCTCAATTTTCCTGCAGGAGAATTGCCTGCTGGTCAAACCCAAGTCCTGCTCCCTTGCAGGGGGCTGCCTGCACTGGGGCTGGATGGCTGAGCCAGTGTTGATCAGCAGCTGCAGCGAGAATCCTGCGGAATGCTCCCGTGGGATATCAGAGACGGCTGCAAGCATGGGTGTGGAATTGCACAACTACCTGAAAGCCAATTATTGAATCAGCTATTGTGTATCTGTCACTAATTCTTGCGTAGTGTTCTGCTTCAGGGTGACCTTAATATTTATGAATGCTACAGGACCATTATTCGTGGATAGGCAGTTAGATATGTATTCAAATAGTGTCTCAGATATTCAGACACCATTTGCTGTAGGCTTTAGTCACCTCTCCTTGTCAAGCCAGGACTTGCTTGTCAGACTCTTGTCAATTAAATATGCAAAAAAACTCCCAACCCTTTAAAAAATTCCTCTTTTTCTAGGTACGCTTTTTAGAAGGCTGTTGTGAAAGATCATGAAGAGCTGGAAATTCTCACCACAGAATATGGCTGAAGCGATGACTGCAAAGTTCTTTGGGATAGCCCTAAAAAAGCAGTTAAATTTACAGATTCAGTGAGTACAACTGTTCATCACTGGTCACCAAGCAAGTAACAGCTATGCAGAGTCAACAGATACTGTATTTTGAAATAGTAGAAAAAGACCATGACTACATAGTCACTGAGATGAAGAGGAACACACTGCTCATGCCAGCATACAGGAGGCAGTGTAGCTGGGGGTGACTGGGGAGTGCCCTTCCCCATGGCAGCAAACATTCATGCCCCACTGCAGTGGCCATGGGTTAAGGCTCTAATTCTCAATGGATTTACACTTCACTGGCAGGATCAGTGTCCAGAATCCACTCTGGGGTTTTTCTGACTTCTCTTATGAGAGTATAAACATTATTACAAATACATATCAAATACGTACCAAAGAAATCGATGTCACCAAGTACAAGGGAGGCTTGAAATTCTTGAACACAAAGCTAGATTATGCACTGACATGTTAAAGATAGTGCCAAAAATACTGGTTTTCAGCAGTACTGATATTTTACCCAATTATCTGGGTAGTAATGGGACCATTCATGGTCTAAGACTGCAAAGCACGAAGTCTCTGCCATCACGCTTGAGTTTTCTTCTCCAGCATCACCAGGGTCAGCCAAGTGGCAAGGTTTTCATGGGCTGCTTGACACTGATAGCTGCTCCTGCACCAGGTGCTAACAGCTTAAAGAGATGCTGAAAACATTGCCACGAATTCACTTCCACTGAAGGTGTAAATATTACTGTACATGTGGGAACTGAAGGAAAGTCTTAAAAAATACCGGGGAGAGAGAGTGAAATCCAGCCTTCCACTAATCTTCCTCTCAGGAGCAGCCAGGATTTCACCCCTGGACTCTGTGCAGATCTGAAACAGATTTCTAGCAGCTGGCAGCTCAGACTAGGGCCATGTCCTGCTGCAAAGCAAATCCCTTTGAAATCAAGGTACTTCAGAAGTGATTAGCAAATTGCACAGATACATGCAGTTGATGGGAAAGCTGTGTCTGAATCACGGCTGGCTTAACCCTCCACCATGTCTGGATTTAACCTTCGGTTCATGATTTGTATACACGCTGATTTACATATAGTTATCGGATAGTTTAGGACACGCTCCCTTGACTATTATTTCTTATTATTATCTGATGTGACACTGAAGTCACAGATAATTTTTACTTGAAGACAAGCCATTCCCAAAATACACAGAATAAAAATATTGGTTTCTTTTTGGTCTTTTCTTCTTTTTAACTTTATTAGAATAAAACAGAAATGATGAATTCAGGCAAATGTAGGAGTTATTTTCAACCTTGGAAACTTCTTCCGCGATTTTCTGAAGAACTTAAATAAAAGCTTCTAAGTCTAACTTCTTTCAGAACTCTCTAACGAAAACTGTATTTTGACAATTTTAAAGAACAAAATTGATACCAGAATTGACAATATAACTATTTAAAACAGAAAAGAGTCCAATGGTAGTGGCTTCGCTTTGCTTCTTGCTAATGAAAATTAAGAAGAAATCCATTACAGAAACAGCTTGCTTACATTTCTGTTAGAGATATCCTCCGTAAGTATAAATAAATGTGTTTTTCATGTCCTACTAATCCTACAGGGACACAGATCATCTGACCAGTCTAAGTAGCCCAAGCTTGTAATTGTTTCATTATGGTACTCTGAAGCTCATTGTGATCTTCCAAGGAAAGGTTCTTCACACGGCATTAGCAAAACCATCTATTTTCTATGTACAATCTGCATGAGAGACCTGTGAGATCCTGAGTTCTTCAAAACATCAGGCCACGCTGTTAGAATCCTTCCTTACAGGCACCCATGCAAACTGGGGCTGAAGGATTAACATTTTGCAATTGTCAATGACCTGGAGATGTCTTAAGCTGAACACTCAACAAAGCAAGCTCTTCACACTTTATAGATGCTTTTTGAAATGCTAGGTCACTTCTAAGATAGAAAACTTACTGTTTCATTGCTGTGGTCTGACTAGAGCTCTCACCTGTTACTCCTGAAACTGAGAAGGAAAAAGCAAAGCAAAAAAGAAAAAGATACTCTTTACCATCACTTATTTAAAAAGGCGATATATCTGCTTTGGTTTTCTTGTCTCACTGACACGTTTCAGCAATATTTGGGGAAGGCTTAGGTGCTACAAGAATGTAACATCTGAAACACATCTTTCCAGCCTTCAGCAAGAAGGAAGGAGACATCCAAGCTTCCAAGATTTTAAAAAAAGAGTTATCCTTCCAATGGGATTTCCCCCCTCATATTCCCCTTGCTCCTCTGGGAATGCTGGGAACTGCTGCTCCCACTCCTGCCCCCCAGGCACCACTGCGCTGTCACACAAACAGATGGAAATCAAGGCATCATCTTTTAAATCTAATTTAAATATCATCATCTTTTAAATCGAATTTAAATATGAAATATGAAGGAGTTGAGAAATAAATGAAAGAAAAGACTCCCATCTATGGCTGTTATTTTGTGACAGAGGAACAAAAAATTACACTGTCACTACTTTTTATTGCAGTTATCATTTAAAAAGGAGCTCTCTACAAGCAGCTAACCCCACAGATTTGCCCTGCCACTTATTAGATCTCTTGAATAAATCTTCCAAGCTAATTACCACCTCATCACCCTCTATCATCTCACACAACATGCTATGGGTTTATAAACAAAACCCTTAGTGACAACAGCAGAGAATGAGGTTTCCCTCTCCTTTGGGTGTAAAGTACTAATCTTACTTTTAAAAGAAACATGGGGAAAAAAAAGGTTTAGTTATTAAAAGCTGTATCAGTAACCTGATCTGGGACCCCACAACCCTTTCTGCCAGCAGAAAGTGATATCTTTGGCCTGAAATGCCAAGGATTCTGTGGATCTGGATATCATCCAAGGGGAGGAGGGCTCATAGCAGCACTTGGTGCTGCACTCCCAAGAGGTGCTCCTGTCCCTCTGTGCTGTCCAGGGAGCAATGTGCCAAAGCCAGGCACTGCTCCCTTTTAATCTTGTGCCAGCAAAAATAAATAATTGAAAGAACTTGTCTCCGGGCAAAATAAGTTCCCTGATGTGCCTGACATAGTTGAAGGAAGGAGGCAATAGATATGTATCTGGTTGGAGGCAAAGGGAAAGAGGGCGATGAAAAGGAGGTGAAGATAGGATCAGCCTTTCTGGCGGCAGATTATACTTAGATTAGTAAAATGCACTGTAACTTTTCAGATAAAGTCCCAGTGAAATCAGTGGAGAGATGGATGTTAGGGTGAAAAGAACAAGCATAGAGAAATCCGAGGCAGAAGAACAATGGTGGAGGAGAGAGGGCACAGGGCTCAACTTCTTTTACAGACTTACATGCACAACCTGCATTTATGTTGATACAAGGGCTCTTCTATTTTGATAGGTAACCCATAGCCATAAAGCAGAGGAATCCCCATGCTCAGCAGAGAGCCCTGGCCACAGAGATGCTGAACATGCTGCTACCGAAGAGCCTAAGACCCAAGACTAACCTTTCAGATAAAAGTAAACACAGGCAGAACTGAAGTATTTGCTCCCACTCTGATAAGCTTTACATTGTCACACTGGAGTGAGGAAAAGAGATGAAAATCAGAGGTCCTAAAAGTTATATTTCCAGTCAGAACCTAACAATTCAAACCCTACTGCATGTCGCTGGAAAGTTATAAAATCACACAATGTCCTTTTCTACATAACTGAGGTTATTGGATGAAACAGAATAAATTGCAGCTGTGTGTTCAGCTCTGTAAATAACTCTAGCAAATGTGTAATTGGCTGTAGAGTGGGTGGTGTGGGAGCAGGCAAGTATCCAGGCCTTGCATAAACACAGGATTTTCTCTCTAGAGGAATGCATTTCTCCAATCTTTACACCAGTGTTAAGCTGACCCACTGCTCCGCCAGTGGGCTGGAAACTGGGTACCAGCAGATCATAGTACATGGCATAGAAGGGAAAAAACCCTCCATTTACAGAATTACAGACATAAGTAATTTGTTTGCAATTTGTAATTCTGGCTCTCCATCTTGGTCTGTGGCTGTAGACTGGTATGGATGCTTTGCCTGAGCAAGGCTTCATTACATATTTTCATTACATACACTCTTACATAATTCTTTAATAAAAACCAAAACAATCCAGGTTGAATTTTTTACAGTATTCCAAACTCATCAGCCTCCAACTGAAAAAAAATCAGAAATTAAACAACATAATATAAAAGGTAATACAGCAGCTAATATAATTGTATAATATATTTCAGAATTTATAATATATATAACTTTATAATGTATTTTTTATTATCATATAATTTTATACTATAGTAAGTCACATAATATGCAAAGTAAAAGATTCTCGAAGGGCTTTATCATTGGTTCAGGCAGTCTTGTCCTCCCTCTGCAGTGACGGGAATCAATGGCAATTTAAGTCTTTTTGTCTCTGGGAATAAAATGAAACCATTGCTGTACAAATTCCACAAATAGAGTGGACAAATTAGAGGGGGAAAAGAGCTGACCTAACAGCCCATGAAAACAACCCTTGTTTTGGGGTGGGCGGCATTTAGTCTGCACACCAGTCTCGGCTCTGCAGCAGCAATCTCCCCAATAGATTGACTGAGTGGCCAAATGCCGCGACAGCAAAAGGGAGTTACTCACACAGGGAACTTAAAGTTATCTGTAGATACCTGGAGGGTAATAACATAAAGACCTAATACCCTGAAATGTAAGTGTTCATAAATATGGAAAGGGATACAGAGGTCATTGCTTCTCATGGCCCTAATTGGGAATTGGTGTGTAAAATGACTGACTTAATCTGAGTCCCAGTGAGAAATACCCACAGGTGAAGCCAGGCTGGGCTGGGCCACATCAGGAAAGCTAACCAGTGACTGCATACTTGACTTTATAACCATTTTTATTGTATACTGTTTTTATTATATACTGCTATTTGATACTTACCACAGCACAGCTCTAAAAATGTTAAATAACTCAAACGGATAAAGGTGGCTCTGGGTGAAATACTGCATCAGTAACAGAAGAACATGGACTTTTAGCTTAGAAATAGAATCATAGAACAGTTTGGGTTGGAAAGAACCTTAAACATCATCTAGTTCCAACCTCCCTGCCATGGGGGGGACATCTTCCACTAGACCAAGTTGCTCAAGATCCCGTCCAACCTGGCCTTGAACACTGCCAGGGATGGGGCAGCCACAACTTCTCTGGGCACCCTGTGCCAGCGCCTCACCACCCTCACAGAAAAGATTATTTTCCTAATATTTTGGGTTGATGTTTAAGTATTTTTTTTTCTTATGTATCTAAACCTAAATTAGAGTTGCTAAAACAAAACCACACATAACAAATAAAGAACTTAAAAACTGTACATCTGTTTACTTACAAGGTCAAATACAATTAGGGTAAACTAACTAAATATGATTTGTTTAAGGCGATATTAGTTCAGAACAGTCCCTAAGCCAGCCCAAACAAGGGAACTACAGGGCAGTCAGATCTACACGGGGCACCCTCAGCACCCTCCGGTATCAAGCAGGAACGGTCTGCGCCATTTGAGACAAACAGCTGCTCTCTGTTTGCACAGACAAAAGTGCAATTGTTTTTCCATGTGTTTGACTAGCTAAACAGAGCCTTGGCTTTAGTGCAACATGTTTCCCGAATCATTCGTTTATATCATGAAAGGAAGTCAGCTTGTGTCTTGAGCAGCAACAAGGAAAGACATGGAGGAGTGCGCGGAAGGGTCTGTAAAGCAGTAGCATCCCTGAAGTGCTCAGGACAGAGACCTGAAATAGCCACCACGCTGAAAACCCAAGTGCATCTGAGGACCCCTCCAAAGGTCCAAGTAAAATGGATATTGCAACTAAACCTAATAATAAAGAATGCTTTCCATCCTCAATTGAGAATAAAGCAGTTCAAAATGACAGCATTTGCTGTACTGGCCTCTAATTTTATGTAATTTTTTGTAGATACTTATGATACCTTTTGAAGATTTCAGCCATTCTGCAGGTAAGCTTTTCGGATTAGTCCTCTCTTAGAGAGCCTGGACCACCTAAGAGTGACCTGCAATGCCTAAGATAGATTGAGCAAGGGTAAGATCCCAGCTGTTCTGGCAGGCACTGGATCTTGCCATTCAATGGGCTATAGACCATGCTGGAATTTGGAATCTGTATCAAAGCACAAGCACTGCCCTGTTTTACAGCGCAGCTGAAACCAAGACTTCTTTCTCTCTTTCTGAATGGCTACAGCTGTAGGACTCCAGAAACAATCAAGAAAGCACTTTCATAAATGCAGGATGTTTAGATATCTGCGTTATTCTGCCATAAACCACCACTTACTCAAAAAGAATTTCTAAACCTACTTTTTATTGAAATAATGTGACTAAATTTAAAAACTCCATTGACAACAATTACAAACTTGCAGACTATTTTTTTTTTCTGACTTGTATTTGCTATTGATAGGAAGGAGCCAATGCACAGACACAAGTATAGTAGGTCACTTGCTGCCCAACAGCATTTTAGGCGATGGGCCTACAAACAAGTCCAAATCTAGCATCTACTACACCGCTGTGAATGCAGAAAAAAATGCTCTGAGGTATTATGAAACTTTCTGTATTTGCATAAGGTTTCAGTTGTTGTAAAGAAAAAGTCATTTTATTGCTCAATAAAACTCTCTATTAAAAGACTCTTCAGAAAAAATCACAGAGTTGTTGGAAACTGTTGGATACTGTTCCACAGGCAAAAATTCAGGTCTGGGATAAGCAAGTAAAACCTTGCTAAAGCAGTGTCTTCTAAGTTGGGAGTGGGGGGAAGGAATTCACGGTTAAAGGTGAAATTTATACTCAAAAAGCTAAACCCACTCCTTATATATTCCACCTAGGAATTCCCACTGCCTTAATTCCTTTCTCTATAGCGAATAACATGGATCCTGTTGTTCAAAACCAGGACTGAAAATCATAAAAAGAAATATTCTGTTTTCTTTTATGTGTGCAGTTTGCAGTTTACATCCTCCTGGAGTGATGTTTGGGCACTGTCCTGCCCATCTGCCTGGGGTGGATCTTTCCCCTTATACCTCAGGGGGGTGACTTTCACACAGAGTTTTGATACCTTTATCATAGAACAGTCCCTGATAGTCACAAGCAAGCATTTAGTCTCTAGTCCAGTATAAAGCTGGCTGATTTTTTTAGTTGACTTTATGTCCATTGACTCAGAAGAGCAGAAGCCCATTGTCCACCAAAGTGAGTGCTATCCCACACCTGACTATGCACCATAAGACATCCGCACAAAGGTGGAGTTCACTTAATCATCCAAATGAGTTCAACAGAAGTACTGTGGCCTCAGAAGAGATGTCTTCAAAACAAACTAATCCTTAAACAACTCCATGGGAAAAGAAGTAAGGCAAACCAAAGAAACAAGCAGAAACATAGAGATCCACCAAAAAAAGCAGGA
>NW_009928670.1:17460-36061 GCF_000696875.1 Nestor notabilis
ATTCTGACATGTCTGAAGACTACAGAAGCTTTACCATGGCTTTGAAAGAACTAGAATTTCATACTTAGATGACCTTTGAAGGTTCCTTGCATCCATACTATTCTATTCTATGATTTATTAGCGCAAAACAGAGTAAAACACAAGAGAATTCTGGTAAAGATGATCAGAGAATGGAATGGGTTCAAACTTACACAGGGGAAGTTTAGGTCAGATGTAAGGAAGAAGTTCTTTACTGAGATGGTGGTGAGGCACTGAAATGGGTTGCCCAAGTTGTGAATGCTCCAACCCTGGCAGTGTTCAAGGCCAGGTTGGATGGAGTCTTGGGTGACATGGTTTAGTGTGAGGTGTCCCTGCCCACAGCAGGGGGTTGGACCTAGATGATCTTAAGGTCCTTTCCAACCTTAACTATTCTATGATTCTATGATTCTATGAATATGGTAGCATTGGAAATAGAAATGCTCTACCCCAGAACAGTTACAACCTGAGCAGGGATGGCAGGGTGGGATGTCACAAAAAAAAAGGTATCTGGATTTAATAAAACACTAATTTGTCGTCTGGAGGGGGAGGAAAATGGCTCAGAAAAAGGACAGTTGTACAAACTGAAGTTTGAAATTCAGTAGAGCCCGTGCTGGTGTATCATTGCTGCACAGGAGTCAGTAGGTCCAGGCTATAAATTTTGATCTATGTGTTGTTCTAAGACAGGAAAACCAAGACAGTATGCTGTGACCCACCACCCCATGAAACACAAGAAAACCTTAGCAAACCTACAGGGTTCTTTTTGCATTTGTACTGGTACCAAAATAGGTCTATTTAACAAATATTTTGATTATTTATGATAATATGTCAGATTTCTTGGCATTTTCCATGTGTTTAAACCCAAACTACTTTACAAGAATACCTATGTATTCTGGTAGGAAAATAGTCACTCTAGTTGCACAAAGGGTTTGTGACATGCTAAAGAAGAGAATCCAAATCCAAAGTGTGTCTTCCACAATGTGGCAACAATGGGTAGGTTCGACCTGTAGGCCAGTGGTACAGTGTCTTTAAGATAGTCTCCTGACACACAGAGAGGTCTGAGCATGACAGGGCTTCCACCAGAGAAAAGGAATAAACCAAACTGAGTAGCTGGTGCAGTGGATGGGCAGAAGACAGACTGATTAGCAGCTCACCCAATGCTGCACTGGGATTCCCAAATGACAAGGAGAAAGAGAGTCTGCTGAGAAAGTGTTTAATGATTTCAATCAACCTAAAAACACTGCTAACGCAAAGGATGATCAAGGACATATAAGGGCTCTGTTGTTGCACTTGTGGTATTCTGTAATGAAAGCAAAGCAGAAATCTGCCAAAACTTGTTTCCTTTTGGCAACCAGACAACGTTCTGGCAGTGACACACAATGCAGCTCCCCATATCACGTTTTCCTTAAGAGAAGTCCCTAGTTTGGCGAGAGGGATGAATTTACAGAACTCTCAGATAAGAGGAGATGTGTGCAATGCAGTCTGCATTCCAGTATTCTGCATCCCAGTACTAGGCATCCCCATACTCATAGAACTATGTTGCTATGATAATTTTGATGTCAATACTTACAGTATAGTTAAGAGTAACAGGGTTTTAGAATAGGTCCAACCTATTGAAAAGTGCTAACAGGACTCACTCTAAAAATGTTGGGAACTACTCTTTGAGGTTAATTAAACACACCCACTGGAAATGGAAACCTTACAGAGGCATCACCACAGCTCACCAGCAGACTCCTTTAGCAAATGATTACCACAGACAAAAAAGAGAAAGTATACACAGAGTAGGAACACCAAGGCACAGATTCATGCATCAACTGGGTAAGTATGGTCACTGCTAGACATGCTGTTAAACAGTTGTCAAGGACAACCAACCACTAATCCATGTTTCATGTTGATGGCAGAGTTGAGTATTTTCACATTCACAAATATTTGATCTCCTCCCACTTCTGTTGAATCACCATGCTACTGACTAACACAACTGCCTTACTATGTTTTTCTTTAGAGTCTTTTAGAAAGATTTCTACTAAAGATCAGATTAAAAAAAAAAATAGCATCTAAACTGTTGACCATTATGTTCTTACTAAGCTCTTGACACGCCCTAATGTGACAGCCACTTCTCTTCAGTGTGACTTACAAGATGTTCAAGCTTAATGACTACCCTACTCAGCTCACTCTCTCCAATCTCTGTGATGGATATTAGCACATAAAATCTGAGGTTCTGGTTACAGCTGCTTAAAGTGAAAGACAGAAATAATGCTTGTTTGAATTTTTATGGTTTTGCAAAACCAGAGTTTATTTTATGGTAAAATATCAAATCTGATTTCTTAAAATTAGATTTCTCTAAAGCCATCAGTGCTTGAGTTTCCATATTTGTATGGAGGAAAATAGACCTTTATGTTACAGTTTATAATTAAATACTACCAGAAAATGAGGCACTCACTTATGGAGACATGTTTGAAATTTATATATACATTCATATTCTAGCCCTACAGTAGTTCTATTCATTGCACACACTGCTATGTGCGTTTAGCTCTGCTGCTTCTCTATTTATGGACAAGCTATGAAAGCAGTTTGTCAGCAACTTTATTTGAGTGTTCACATTACCAAATACATTCATTCTGAATTCACCCTAATGTAATTATCAAATTCAGCAGTGAGCTGATAACACAGCTAAAGGAAAACACCAACCTGCGTCAGTGTTTTCATGCTGTAATTGAAAACAGATGGCAACTCGTGTAATTTATGCTTTTCTACAATCAGTAACATGTTGGTATAAGATAAGAATTCCAAGACTGAATTGCATCTGCTTCAACAACACCATATGCTAGTGCACAGCATAAATATTTATCCAAACCTACTTCATCTTCTCATTTAAAGCTCAGTCACGTGAGATAGTGAAAGTACCCTTTGGATACCTTCAATTAGCACTGAAGCAACTCCATAGTGCTTGAAATGGTTAAAGCCACAGCAGTATCTTCCCCTTCCTGAGCTTAATGGAGAGAGTTAAAAGAAGGCATGTTCATTGTGTCTTATTTATACAACTTAAATCCCAGTCTTCAAGCTCCCACTAGGCTGCATTTAGGAGTTACAAAGAAGTCTGTCACGATGTCCAAGCTTCTCTTCTTTTCCCACTATCCTGTAAAACACTGAAGACTGGTCACAGCCATAAATGGGATATTTTTTTCTGGGGGGGGGGGGGGGGGGGGGGGGGGGGGGTCCCCAGGCTTGGCCAAGCCCTTCGCATTATTTATTTATTGATTTGATTTGATTTATTTATTTAAGGGGGTTTAGACTGGTTTATCTTGCTTGTCAAACAGTTGAGTAATCAGATTTGAGGTCAGACTGACAAAGATCATGGAAAGAGTTTTGTGTTTCTCTCCCTCCTGGTGTACATTCAACCTCCCAAGAATCTCACAGTTCAAATTTCTTCCTATTGCAGGAATCTAAGGCACTGGCAATTCCTCTGACATCACATGGTTTTGGGTTGGTTTTCCCACCAACTTGGCATCTTATAATGTATAGCTTTCTGTTACAAACCTGTAATATTTTGTGATTGTTGCAGTATTCAGATTCTTTGGACTAATCAGATAGCACCTATGCTCCTTTGATAGCAGGGAGACTGGGCTTGATGACTGCGATGAACCCAGCAGCAATCTGCTCTGTGAGACAGCAGCTACTCAGTTACACTTGAGATTTGGCTCTTACTCTTCTAGTGAAATAAATGGTGAACCTGGACCTGAAATAACCATTTGCAAATGCAGAAGGTGGTGGCACGGGCAGAAAATTTATGAGGCTGACCTCCCCCCTGTGCCAACTTTTAAAGATCAGGAGGAGAGCAGAACCACACTGAAATCGTCCTAGCTGTGTACTGTAATCCCTAAGCAAAGCTTGAAACAGAAAAGTGACCATACATGGTCCCCCCAAACACACTGCTACTAATCGAAATGACAGGTTTGAGTGGTTGTTTGCAATTTGTATGATACAAGGACCTTGGATGTAAACAGCTATGAATATCGATTTGCTCAGAATCAGTTTAAGGAATCAGACATTCTTCAGCATTCCTCAAAGGATAGAGCTGGGCACTGTTTTTTCCAACCAAAGAGAAAAACAGATAATCAGCAAAATGAGTGATTAATTTGTCTCTCTCACAAGACTCACACTAAGCTGGGCCTGCTTATTTTGTCATACTCTGTCGCAGAGGGGTCACAATAAATCAAACATGTGGTGCATAATTTAAGTCACTAGTTTGAAGTCAAGTTGTGTGACTTTTCAAAGAATACTCGCACCTTAAAAACAGAGATTAACTTACAGAAAAAAACACTAACAAAAGGGAAAAAGTTTTCCTGACAACTGCCAATGTTTAACACTGGCATCCACAGAGATCCAGATTTTGCAGTCAGTCAATACTTAATATTAAAGCAAACTGGGAAGTTTGAAATCCTGCTGTTCCTGTCTTCCATTGCTGACAACAGCAGACAGCAAAACAGAGCTGTAAGTAACTCAGAAGTACGTATTGCAACAGTGACTCCATTCATAGCCCCACGTCGCCTCCAGATGCCACTTGTTCATGCGCTTACAGTAATCATGCTCTTCACAACACTTCACAGGCAACTGCACTTCAACAAACCAGGGCTAAAAATACCTTAAGAAAGCTAATTGACAAGATATTTATTAAATTATTTGCTCAGGTTTTTAAACTTTGCCTAAAACCTCAGACTGACAACGGTAATTCTATTTACCAGCACCAGAAGAGGTATCAAGACTTAACATCAAAAAGACCTAACACCCTCTTCAGCAGACGATGCTTGTAGGGGTTTTCTCAAAACAAAATTGACTGAAAATTACCCCAGAAGAGGATGTCAGGTATAAGGAGATGGCAAGTGCTGCCATGCAGAGGTGAGAGACAGAGACTCATGCACCCCAAATGCCCAGCGCTGTGCCCACCACATAGCTGCTCTGTGTGGTCAGGGCTCACTGAGATTTCTCCTCAGACTCCCAATTCACAGCACTTTGGAGCAGGACAGGAGCCCAGCCAAGGTCAAACTGAAAGCAAGCCACCACAAAGTCTTTCAGGTAAGTTGAGCCTGTAATGTTTACTGCTTTAAATAATACACAGTAGAGTTTTAAATGCACAAACTGAGGTCCTACAATGAGACCGTAGGCAGCAGTCCTCTCCTAACCATTTGTCCTGCATAATGCAAAGACAGGAATATAGTGCTCCAAGAGAGATAAATGCAAGATCACAAGCGTTACAAATAAAGACGCTTCCAAAAACGATTACACTGGATGCATCTCCTTAAGGAGGAAAAACCCTGCTGCTACTGCCAAGAACTTTCCTACAAACTGCAACGCCAAGTCTTGGCTCTTCCTCAAATTCTTGCTCTTTTCATCATAGCCAACTTTCCTTGTTAGCGCTTCTTTGGTGCAGCGCTCAGAGCAACACTGGCAGACAAAAGCCTCTTGCACTAGCCCACCAGAAGTTACCGTGCCCAACAGTCTAGTTTCAAAGTGCCCCTCCTGCAGCTTCCACACAGGGGAAGGTTTATTTCCAAAGAGCCATCATCTAAAGCTTGTCATACGATTCCTTTAGATTTGCCAGATTGAAGAGTTCTGTAAACACATGGATTAAGTGACATAGATTCTTAAAAATTTCAAATCCTGCACTATAATTTACATACCTATTGCCATGGGAACACCTCAACAAAACCACTTACTTTCAAAGAAAACTGGCATTTCCTCACCAGGGGCTAAAGGTATTCAGCATTTCTAAAAATAGGGCACTGATTCTGGTGTCTAAGCAGGGACTCATCTAATAAATGGCCATAAAGTTTTATGTGTAATTATGCTCTAAAAAGCAGTTTTACATAAAGAGATAGCACCTGTGCAAATTCAAGGCAATATATTCCAGTTTTACAGTCTAAAATACTGTTTCCTTCCCTCAGGACAGCGGATTATTTTATGTTCTTATATCTTGAATAGTTCAGGTGAACCTTTGTAACCCTATCACAGTACATGAATTCATGGAGAGCATAAATGGAAGACATGAGGACATAATTTGGTACATAAACCCAGTTTTATAAATGAAATATGAAAGAACAGCTTAACTGAAACATCCGAGTGTGTAGTCACAGGGCAGCCAGCATGAAATCAAAAATGAAAACAAACCAAAGCCCCACTATATTCAGATCTAAGATGCTAAGTGCAGAAATGAAATCTCTGAGATTACACATGTGACACCACAGCGTTATTTTTACAAGTTAGGTTTCAGAATAGATCTCCTTTATTGCTTGCTCTTATATTCAGAGAGTAAAAGATGCTGTAAAGTACTGAACTCCCAAGGCCAGGATCTAGAAACACACATGAATAAATTAATAATTTTTAAATTTAAGTCTTTTAAATTTCCCTGGCAGTGTTCAAGGCAAGGTTGGACAGGGCCTTGAGCAACATGGCCTGGTGGGAGGTGTCCCTCCCCATGGCAGGGGCGTTCTAACTAGATAAGATCCTTTCCAACCCAAACTATTCTATGATTCTATAAAATTTTAGGCATGATTATTATTTTAAAATTATACTCTTCGTATAAAAATTGTAACTGTTTATTTTATTTAGGTATCGAGTAAAACATATCACAGGTTCCCCTCAGGAATCAAGCTGTTTGCCAGCAGGACGTGTCAGGGTGCTGCATGCACTAACAGGCTCTGCAGCTGCCATTCCCCCTTCCCAAGGGTTTTGCCTACCTGTACTCTAAAAAAGACTAAGTGTTTCAAAGACAGTAGGTTCTAGCAAATGTTATTTTAAAAAAGCCACCAGCTGGAGAGGAGGAGTCCCTGTAGTGCATTTGCTAAGGAGGGTGCCATGGCAGGTCTGGCATCGTGTGATGGGCAGGATGCACATCCCTGGAGCCGTGGCACCACGTGTAGCTTCCAGCTTGGTGGGTGTGAATGTATGAGCGAGAGGCAGCTGGGATGAGTGTGCTGGGAAGTGAGATGAATTAGAAGGCAGGACCAAGGTTCATAGCAAACTGGGCTGCATGTGGAATACTCCTGAAACCTCCATCTGTGTTGTCACCATACAATAAAACATGACATAAACTGAAAATTCAATCTTTGTGTCTGGCCCAGTCTGGACACTGGAGCAGGTATAGCAGATAGTCTCCCTTTCTCAATTTTATCGGTACTTGGGATAATGCTTTGCCTTTATTTTTCCCACTGTGCAAAACAGGGATTAATTCACAGATATATGCAGAATGTGACCCAAACCCACAGGTAAGTCAATGGGCTCTGCATTAACTGAAGCCTTCACATAGAATTTGTATTTATTTTTCGTAAATCATATATGAAATTATTTTAACTTTTTATGATATACTAAAGTATCATGCATTCTTCTTTTCAAAATGTCTTGAATCTGAACTGCTTTACAGTGAACAATGGGTTATGCTAGCTTCACTTTCAATAGGTATGTCTGACTTAGCCTCTTCCTATACAGGCAAAGTCCAGAAGCTTTCCAGCAATCACCTAAACTTGCAAAGAGGGAAACTAAGTTGTGCAGAGTTGGAAAAAGGTGAAAAAAACAAACCCAAAACAAACAAAACACAAACCCCAGCCAAAAAAACACAACACCAGCACCAAAACCAGCCAACCAACGGGAAAAGAAACCAAAACCCAAAAAAGGGAAAAGATCAGGACAGCAACTTGGAAAGGATAAATGAGTTTCATATGGAAAAGGGACTTGAAGAATCTCAGGGACAGAAGTAAAGAAACAGGAGGGGTGTGAAAGGCAGCAGAACTCACTGAGCACAAACGCACAAAACTCAGACAAAGGTACTCAACCCTGGAAACAAAGGCATCTTTCCCTCCCAAAATACAGGCAGCCCGAGGCCTTCACTGACCAGCACAAACACCCTGGGTAACTCATCCTGTTTTGAGCACCCACCTTCATGCCAGCTGCAGCTGCCGGCCCGCTGGGGTCCACAGCCTGGATGTGGCAGGGCTTGCTGCCCCGCACCACGAAGCCCCAGCCCACCGCGTCGCCTACAATCTGGAAAGAGAAAAGAAGGATGTGATCACCTTTAAGTAGCTCCGTGAAATTCAAGGGGGTAACATCTAAATGGTTCAAGACATAATTTCAGCATCTCCATACCTCCAACACATAGTAAAGGTCATTGTGTACAGGCTGCTAATATCACTCATGGGAAAGGCTCTATCCAAGTGATTCCTGCTGCTCTTAGTTAACTTCCTTTTTTTTGTTTTATATAACTAGGAGGCTGTAAAATGCAATGCTCCAATGACTGGGTTCAAAAATGTCTTTACTGAAAGGTTTTCTCCTAAAGTGAATATGAATCAGAATTTATGTTGCATCACAGTCTACAAATGCCTAAGTAGAAGACTTCAGTTTGGGTAGGTTATCCACTCCTCCACTCCTGCAGAGCAAGTATTACCAGGAGCACAAAGTCTAGAGGAGTTTGTATAATACAAATCTTACTGGCTTTGTGTAATTTTATACTCCATTTAAGTCAGTAGTACTACATTGGCATAAGGACAGGATAAACAACTGCAGAATCAGACCTGAAATGTGTGGAAGTACTGATAACGGAGTTGGGGATTTTAAAGTACAAACCTCAGCAAATGCAAATAAGCTCTAATTAACTCATCAGAAAATGTCTGTTTGCATTACCTTAAGCACACAACGTGCAGAAAATGCAGAAAAATACTGGAGACGTACCGTAAAAGTTTTTCTGACATATGGGGCTCCAGGCATCAAGAGCTCATCAGCAGTCACAGGCCTCTTTAATACTGTGGAGGTACACAAATGAATATTCAGTATAAGCATTCCTCTAGAAATTCTCCCAATAAATCAGATATAATTTTGGGGTACAACATCTTTTCAGTCCCACTTCCCATACACTGTTTCAGAGTGTGTAAAAGAGCCAAGGAAAAGACAGTAGATGAGATCTGAGATGAGATCTTTGGAAAATCAGGGCATTTAGTCAACAGACTTTGTTGTCTGCAATCAAGAGCCACAAAATACTATCACAAATATCAAAACTGGCTGTTCCTGAGTCCAGTATTGAAAAAAGGGACAGACCATCCTGGCATGGAGCAGCTCTTCTTCCCAGCTTGCTCTGTGCATTTTGGGTGATCTCTGCTATTTCATTTGAGTCAGATTTGAATCACAGAATTAAGTAAGAAAAAAAATCTGGTTAGGTCAGGAATTATCCCAAGAGAGTTCTGCAGCTGTAGGCACAGACATCTAACTCCATCTGGGATTTCACACGAAAGGAAATACCAGTGAGTTTCTGCAGGTGATTCCACATTGCCTTGCTGTGTAATGAGATAATTAATTTTACTCTGAACAAGTACATTTAAAGTTCTGCCAAATCAAATCAATACCATTCTGTGTACCATTTTTTACCTGCCTATAAATGCTCCACAAGACAGAGGACAATGTAAAGATACATGTTGTTCACCCTGTTTGCCCACTTCACCTTTAAAATTAAGGCTGCTTTTCTTCTAGTGATAAAGAACTGTGATGGTATCTGCCTTTTCAGTCACAGGTGGAACATAAAATTTTCCACAGACGGTATTTGAAGACATTCCGGAGTTTCTTCATGACATTCATGGGAGCAGGCAGAATTCTAGCATACAAACCAACATGTAATTTTTTTACTTTCCCATGGATTTTGACAAATTGTCATTTAGCCATTGTTACGCTTTGCACAGCATGCCTGATCAATGTGAAAAACCTGTATGATTATGCTTATTCTACAAGTCAGAATCAGGTAAATCATCCCGGCAGGACTCCCTTGCATGCCTCCCTTCATTACACATCCAAAAGGTTTTTTTGTTTGATGATTGTTTTTCTACATGACTGGTCAGGTCATGACCTGGGTGGTTTTAAGTGTTTGCCTGCAAGAGAACTCATCTGACAATAAATATACCTCTGCCTTGTGTTTATTAGCACTCAGCTCAGCAGCATATTCTGGGTCTGGAGAGCAGGAAGCTCTCTGTGAAAAAAAATCACTTTATAGTCCAGCAGAGGATTAAGAATTCCTCCCTAATATTTACATCTGACAGCCTTATGTTAACCTAAGCAAGATGACGTGTGGATCTGTACTTGCACTATGGGAGAAATAACCCTACGCTGCCAGTAATCGTATAACTCTTAAAAAGAAGTCTGTTTATAAGTCCATTGCTGTCTTCTTTCAAATATGAGTCTGTTAAAGCTATTTAGTGTTTGAAAACTAGTTCTACAGGAGAATTTATTAAAAAAAAATAAAGAATTTATGCAAGGGCAACATCAGCCTCTCCTTTTTCTTCCAGTGTTGTGTAATCAGCTGCATTAAAATAAACTTGTTCTCACCACCCATGGGTTGACACTTCGTATATAATCAGAACCATAAAGGAACAGAATAGTCAGCATACTTCAGATAACAAACAATTTATGGACAGCACATGAATGCTATTTTATCTGTCCCCGAAAAGTTTCCAGGATGCAATTAATGATGAACTGAGGCCAAAGAGCTCCCCATACAAGTCTTTTCCAGGAAGTTACCTGGGAGATATTCTGCCAAAACATGATACTGTGGCACTCCTCATGTAGGGGCAAACCCATTGCACATAGGGGCCAACACACCAAAAGGTGGTGTGAACACTGAACAGCAACATACTCCAAGGATGCAATGCCCACCCGTACGGAGAGCGTTCTCCTAAACTGGACAGAAGGTCTGGTGCGGGGGGTCATGGTTGCTGCGCATGCAACGCTACTGAGTCCTTCAAATTATTTTAACTTAGAACCTCCTACTGAATTCCCTGAAGAGCCTAAGGAGAGGGAAGAAAACGTGCTAAAAGGAGAGAGACAGAAAATATTGCTGTAACTAGGCCTGTCTTTCTGCTGGTCACTCTGCACAGAAGGAATGAAATGCACTTTAGCTCACCCATCTCTGGAGCAAATTGTAAATGTTTTGAACAAGATTCATACAGTGCTTGAGGCATGCTCTAGTAATCACTTCAAATGGCAGCATCCCTTTGAAAACAGAACTTGTACATGTCCACCAAAGGCTCCCCATGTTGCAGAACACTCCCCATACCATCAGCAGAGACTTGGTAAATTTGAAATAATAAGAAGCACAAAGGGCAGCAGGGACTCTGTTTTGAAATTCAGGGCTGTTTCTTAGGGAAACAGAGAGGCTGAAACAATATCTATCCTGGTCTGTTTTCCCCTTCCCAGATGTACAATATGAAATAATTCTGAGTGAACTGTGGAAGAATGGGTGTGTTTAACCTTCCGGTGTGGGATAGGAAATCCTTTCAAAGGGAAAATAAGCTTCAACACTACTTTTACCTTCCTAAACAGAGCGGTGTAAGACCAAAACAAATGAAAATGTTGAAATGGCCCCTGACAGGCTGAAACAATGCTTCCTCTTTCTTCAGAGGCTGCTGTTTTCTGAGTTATTTCATAGCAACTCAAGAGGCCACTGGATAGTTAAACTCTCCTCTGACTTGCACTGAAGGAATGTCTCTAGGAGGAGATGTGAATCAGTTCAGAGCTTGGCAATGAAAAGGCAAATCTGGGCCCCTGACTGCATGTCCTCCTAAGAGATAAACTGCAGCTCGAGCCACGGTTATGGGCTTGATGCAGAGATTATTGGAGGCAGACGTCTGTCTTGTGTTCAGCCAGACTTGAGGCTAGCAGATAATAGTGCCCTCTGGCCTACAAAACCTGTTGCACTGTGAATTTTTAATCTATCCTTCAAAAAGATAAACTTAGGCATGATGCTAGCATTCTTCACATCATTTTCTCCCCAAAGAGATGCCTGTGCCCTGGCTCCTGTGCATTGTACACAATGCTGGTGCTCACCAGATTTAGGGTTGCAGAGCACTGGGGGACTGCTGCTGAGCGTTGGGCTACTGCTGAAGTACCCACTACTGCCACAGCTACTCATGCTGCTCCTCCGTACTGCTGACACGATCTTGATCTCCTTGGTGGGACTCACTACAAGCAGAGAGAAGATGCAGAGAGAAAGGGAACCCATATCAATAATTACACCCATTTCCCCGGTTTCTTTAAAACAACAGCAATAAGCCATGCTTTCAGTGACAACACTGGGAAGGGGTTAGTGTGTTTTACACAGTGGGAAAAGTCACTGCATAAGCATATTGTAGCGAACATGATGGCTGAACTGCTCCCGTTGCAGTGTCTTCCAAGGGATATTTTACTATAAGGAAATAAGTTTTTACATCTTTCTTTTTACTTTGCATTTATTCTCTTAGTTTTTACTAGATGTTATACAGCAAATGCTGCAATACCCCTTCCCCTCAATTTTACTCTTCTTGAAAACTCCACATAGAAAATGTGACATATTACTTTGGGCTTGGGTGATTTTAACCAGTTCTTTTTGTTCACGGACACCATATTTTGACCAGCATCTGAAATGCTATTGCTACACATACAAAACCACCCCAGGGAGCTAAACACTGAAACCCCTTGTCCAAAAGGGATTTTTTAACATCCCATGGAGTTGCCCTACAGACAGTAGCATAGTTGATGAGTCACCTGAGAGAAAACTGGTGTGTTTTCTGTTGTCATGGTTCTGTTTGCGCAGGCAAAACGGGCTGTCGTGGCTTTCTGGCATCAAGCGAGATTTCTCAGTGAGGAGCTCCATTAATCGCCGCCGGCGGCGGAAATTCATTCTGCACTGGTAGAGCAAGTTGCTGTCCATAAAATGATGCTTGTTGGACACTAGGAAAAAAAAATGGGTAGAAAGTCTATATGTGGTCGAACCGAAATCACAGCATGCCTATCTACAGTGTGTGCACTGCATGCCTCACTGTAAAGGAGCAATACTCAAGAGCTCTCCTCTTCCTCTCCATAGACTCAGAAGGGGGAAGGTGGTCAGCTTCACACAGGTACCTTCAATACGCAAGCTTTTATAGTGTTGGTAACAAAGTAGGAACTATAGTGGCCATTGCTGAGAGAAATGTTTTACGCTACCTTGATTAATGACAAGCACTTCTTATTGTCAAGTGGAAATGGAAGTACTATATCTTTCTGTGACAGGTTGCACAACGGTCCATTTCCACGCATGCCTCTTCTGTGTGCCATTTGCTGCTGCTGGTCCCTGCGGACCAGACCTAGCTCCTTACATCGAGCTTTTTGTAAACTGGTCAGTCTAGGGCAGGCCCGGGAGCTCTGACTGACCACCTTGTTCAGAGCTACAGGGCAGCAAAGAATCAAGACCTGTGTATTTCCTCTGTCTTGCTCACCACAGACACTGTGTCCCAGACACTTCCTGCAGGCCACTTCCCCCCTTTGCACGGATACACAAGGTTTGGGAACAGGCACCCAGCCAAAGATCATTTCTTACATAATGAAAAGAGGTCTTAATTACAACCTGTTTTGACACTGAGAGCAAATCTCAGGTTGCTGGTGTCAGAGCAAGACCACAGAGCCTACCCACAGACTGCAGCATCACCATAACGTCTGTGTGCTCGCTGCCGCTGATGCTGTGTCCCAGTAGTGATGGAAAACGAAGCAGTTGGACGGAATTGTGCCAGGTCCCAGAAGTGCTCTGGTTCCTTCAGGGCTTGATCACAAGAAAGCCCTCTGCAGTACTCCCTTGATTAGTACTGCAGCATCTTAAACAGCTGCAGTAGATGTTCTGGCTGTGTTTTGTCCATCTTCACCTACCTTCCGTGGTTATGTTCCACAGAAATGATTTCCCACAGTTGACCTTTTACATGAAGGATCTAGATGCTGGATTTACCTACTTTATAAATCTCATTTCTTTCAATATTGATTCATAAGAACTGGTGGGTTATACATATTTATGTGTAAAGTGTAAACAGCAAGATAGAACTGTACTCAGAGGTCAGTCAAGTCTTTGAGTACATGACTCAGTCATTTGGCTTCAGCCTACTACTGCAGACACTAAACCTTTGCCTTGATCTTTGCTCCCAATATGGGGGCCCAAAAGCAGCAGAGCCCAGGGTGCTACACCAGACCCAAAGCCTGGAACCCTGCTTGCATGCTTTCCCTTCATCCTCATCCCCAGCACACTCTTTAAATCAGGACAGAAAAGTTGTGTGAACTGCACGTGGTTGTGCCTGAGCTGCCCTGCAGACTGTCTGCCCAGAGTCCTGCAGTGTGGCATAGGCTGGAAAACATTGCTTAGAGTTTTGAAAAAAGGCTGAGTTTTGAAACTCTACCTTTTTTATGAATAAAGCAGAAAGGTCACACCAGTCAGCCAAACTGTTATGTTCCATGTACCATCTACACAGAAGAACCCTGTTACCTAGCTTGCCCAGTTCTGTTGAAGAACTTCAGAAGAGCCAGGGCCATTTGGCTTTTCTCTGCTTCATTTTGGTGCTGAATCTGTCGTTACCTCAAAACAGGCACATGCATCCTGTTTGAGCAAAATGGCTTTGCTACGACAAATATAGCATTGCAACTAATTTGTACTGTGTTCTGACATATTAATTATTGCAGGCACACGCTGCTGCTGTGCTCCTCATTTTGGACAAATATAGTATGCAATACTATTAAACAGCACTTACTAATAATCACTATTTTTAAAGAACGGAAATAGAGGAGGAGAGATTTGGAGACTTGCCTACATCCACAAAAGGATTTGCTGTCAGAAGAGGAGTTAGTATGTAGGTGTTCACAGCTACCAGTCTCGGTCATTGGCAGAGTAAGTAAAAGCAGCAATATCCAGCAATGTCCTACCACACTATTAGAATAACCTTTTTTTATGACATCTTAAAATGTTCCCTGAAACTTAAAAAGACAAATTCTACTTATTCAGCATGCTACTAGGATTCACACTCTTCAAGGGAAAAGGGCCCCATAAATACTCCCTTGGAAGGAGAATTACAGTTGCCAGCAGTTTGCAGTATAAGAAATGGTTTCTGATTCAAGTTAAATATTATGGCACTAATGTTTTTCATTAAAACTATTCTGTTCTGTTTGTGTCATTAACTGAAGTGCTCTGATGGTCTTCAGAAATGATGATAATCAGAGATCAACACACACTCGTGTTGCAGACATCGTAAAGCTCTCTGAAATCCTGGAGTAACTGCTGACCATGAAACTTTTTTATGCCAAGATACTGAACATATTTTAGAATAACAATACTTGTTTTTAATGAAATACTGTAGCATTTATGTATTTACAATAGCAAAGCTTAGGTCTTACACTGGAGTAATTCATCCCCGCTGTAACTATTTTAGTCCACAGCATCAATATTTATACGATAAATGAATACAAGCGGAAAAGGTGAGATCAGTGACTGTATGTTGTAGAATATTTGTATACAATTTACAAAACAAAGGTTTTGTAGCCAGAATGCCTATAACAAGTAGCATTAATACAGAACCTGGAGTGCTCACTGATTTTCATAGTTTAATTCCTAATTTCTATGGATAGTTCACATTTCATCTGAGAGTGTTAGAATAACAGCCTGCATCCTCAGTTTGAGCAAATTACATATTTGTAGCACCACGTAATTGTTTTCATATTTAAGAAGAACATTAAAAATAAAGAGGCAGTTAGCTCAGACTGCCTCCTGGTACATACATCATCAAATAAAATATCTCGCCAAAATTATTGGGGTGCTCCATGGCACCTGTTCATGACTCAGGATGAAATGTCCATTCTGTGACTCTGACTAAGGATGCATATATCTGGATGTGTTCCTGCCTATGGCAGGTCGAGTGAAACTAGATGATTTTTAAGGTCCCTTCCAACCCAAACCATTCTATGACTCTAAGATCAGGAACAGTGTGGAAAAAGGGACTTCCAAACCATGCATCAGAAGGTAGAGGCTGAGGAGGGGGAGGCAGACACCGGCGCATGCTGCCTCTGAAGCAGCTGCAGTGCAGTGGCTGTCTTTCAGCATTAACCAGAAGCTACACATGCCCTTGTCCTTGATAAATCACAACTAGGTGAATGCCAACTCAGAGCATGCACAGAAGGTTGGTTTTGCTGCATTTAGTACATGCTGGGTGAGAGGTACTAGTGCAGGCATGGGTGCTCAGCTCAACTGCTTTAAGAGTCCATGTTTTGCTGCAATCAGCAGAGAAAAGTGGGAGTGAAAAACTCTTCCAAGCTGATTGCGGAATGCTGAGAGGACTGCACAGACTTGCTCGGGAGGGATTTCTTTAAAGGTAATTTAGAGGTTGGTACTTCAAACTAATGTGAAGTGTTGACTCAGGCAGCAGCAGATAAACTTGTGGCAGCTGACAAGGCTTTTTGCTCCAGTTATCTGTCCCTCTCGTAGAAGCTGCTGCTGCCAGATAGGGATTGACTTTACTCCTGAATTTGTTCACTGCCCTTCAAAATGCACCATAGAAAAGCAAACTGGCACCTATTTGTTTGTCTTTAAAAGTCAGGCCATGGCTGGCAAGTATCAGGACCTGTATTTGTACATGATAAGAGTGATGTAAAGAGCAAGGTGGGGTGACTTCATGAGTTCCTCATTCAAATTTAATTCCCAGTGCTCATGTGGCAACATGTCCATGTTATGATATGCACCTTATGAAACAGAAATAAAGGTACTAACGGCAGTAAAGTAAAAATATGGTGACTGACAACCTCCAAAATCATAAAAGTGCACAAGAGTGTTTATGATCCTGAGGGAGAGGAACCAGCATGCATTCACAGTCACCGATGCCAAACTTTGGAGGTATGGTCCACTGGTTGTATCTTCCACATACACAGGCCACAAAATGCCTCCCAAAAGCAGACTTCTAAAACTATCTTTTAATGTTACAAATATATAGTTTACTTGTACTTTAAAGCAGCCTATAATGACCACTTCACTCTATATGAGTTGTTTAAGGCTTCAGTTACTTTCCCTGACAGGCAATGAAGATTCAGCTGAAGGCTGAATTTGTTTAACTTCAGCTGCTAATCGCTGGACTTTGTCACACTTTCATCACAAAGTTACATAAGCTCTGGTCAAAAATCTTTGTAAAGAAGTCTGTGAAATGATGAAGCCAACTCTCAAACGTCTTTGATAAGCTGAATAAATAACTCCCCTTAAATGATGATAGTTTTTTTAAAAAACTCCTTGAGTCCTCTTCAGAATTTCTTTATCCTTCCTCAAATCCAGTTATCGGAACTCCACGCTCAGTTACAACCTCACTCTCCTTCTCTTACTTGCTGTTGTCCTTTTCGCACATCTCAGTCTCATAGTAACAAGCTGCTACAACTGTACTGCACAAAACCCATAAAATGGGAGCAATTTGTGCCCTGTACTTCCTGGACAGCATTGCTTCACATCAATGAGCGAAACCTGTATTCTCATTTCCTAGATGTATTGCCTTCTACCTATACCAAAGCACACCTCTTTTGGGGTAATGACCATTTAATTAATAGAGTTCAATTATTTGTTTACAGTCTAATCTATCCCTAGAGTTTACAAACTTCACTGGCAAGGATTTTAGCTTGTCACTCCCCATTTACATTACTGTTAAAAAGAGAAAAAACAGAATACTTATTTTGGCATTTCTCCGATTGGGAGCACATAATGTTGCAGCTTTGGTACTTCATATCCCTGGCTGCTTCACAGTTTCTGTCCAGACACATAAAACATAAATTTCAATGTCCATGGAAATATTTTCAGCTCCAGATTCTGACATAAAATTCTGGGCTCTGCATGGGGCTCAAACAGCCTTGTCTTTCCTTCTTTTGCAAGGAGGCTGATGCACAGCAGAGAGAGATAGAAATATTATCTTTACATTGATTTCACAGAACCGAGGAGGCTTTAGAAAGTACAAAAGCCTATTTTAATAAATGGTGTGAGTCATGCCTTAGAAATCAGGCCACTTTTTATAGCTGGCTTTTCCCCAAGATCCCTCCCACCACTTCAATTCCCTGTGATTTTTAGCACTGATAATCTGTGTACATCTCCACCGCGGTGATTAATGCTTTCTACCAGCGGAAAGCTGCAGTTCCTGGTAGGCCACATCCAGCCATGCACTCCGGCTGCCCTGCACATCCCCAGACACACAGCGCTGCCACCAAGCAAGCCTGTGCCTGGAGCTGGGGGATGGCTGCCCCGTGTTGAGGGAGCGGTGGGAAAGAGATCAAAGTTCCCCAAGGAGCCCGATGAGCAGCTCTCCTCAAGAGAGCAGAGGACATGTTGGAGTGTGTGTCTGTTTGTTTGTGTGAGCATGTGCTCGTGCTGGGGTTAAAAGGAACAGGTTATAACAGCACTAGCAGAGCCTATGGAGGTTTCAGTATGGATATGTCACGCCTTCCCCCACCTAAGGACAAAAGCAGACTGAACACTCTCCAGCTGTGCACAATGCATTTCCAAGCCTTTTGCTGCATGAGGCAGTGGCCCCCGTCTACTCACAAGTACACTTTATCTGTTTACTGAGGTAGTTCCCTCTATTAAAGTGACATTAAACCCAGTTCAAAGTTGCAGGAGATCATTCTGGACCTTCATTATTACTGGCTGTAACAGCCTGTGCCTTCACACTGCAAGTCACAAGTGACCATACTGGTTTTGACCTCTGGAATGGCAGAAGATCGCCCCAAAAGAGTTGATGTTGTACCAAAACCAAATGCAGGAGTGATGGGGGGG
>NW_009928670.1:36092-37871 GCF_000696875.1 Nestor notabilis
TTATCTGAAGAATAGCACAGCCCAAGCTGTTCCCACCAGCTTCCAAAGCATGACAAGGGAAAGGTCTAGCTCCAGCTGCATGTCCTCTTGCTTCCTTACTCCTCTCTCCTACGAAAGGGTCTGGCTTCAGCCCCATATCCTTTTGCTTCCTTACTCCTCTCTCCTAAGCAGAACCAGTGTTTAAAAGGGAAGGAAACAAACCAACGCTGTAAAATAATGGTTCCTAAAAAATGCCTCCCTCTGTGGACAGCACACAGCTTGCTGAGCCTGGCTTCTCTGAGCCTCAGGCCTTCTGCCAGTGCGGTGTCGGTCCCTGGCCAGAGCAGCAGTGGAATTGTGTGTCCACTTTGGCTTTCACAGAGTGAGGGTGAGCCCTTGAGCTTGGATAACACTGACCAGCTGCTGAGACCCACAGAGGTGGTGGCCTCGGGGCTGGTCCTCGCCCCGGCTCCGTGCTGCCCACCTCTGCCACTCCTGCCCTGACCTTTCTACTCCTGCCTTGCACCACCGCACGTGCAGCTGGAGGAGAATAACCAACACGTTATTCTGCACTGGACAATGCTTTTCCCATGCCTCTCAAAGCCTTCCTGTTTTTCTAAAGCTAATCTGGCACTGCAAATGCATTTTAATAATGGCACCTATTCAGATTAGTTTCCTTTTACACATTGATGAATTCCACCTGCTTGGAGCTCCCTCAAATCAAGGAAGAGAGGCTACAGATGTTCAGCCAGCACAGGGCCTTAGGTCTTGGAATTGCCTGCACCATATAATCACAACACTTGCATTTCCACCTTTTATGCATGTATATATGCTATGAAGACCGTAGATAAGCCCACCTGTGAATGTACTCAACCAGCATGTTAAACTTTTCACAGTGCAGCTGTACTACACAGTAATTTTTTCTCATCTGGATTACAAGGAATTCACTTTGAATGGAGAACGGATCTAAGCCTGAACTGCTCTAGTTTCCTCTGACCCTCTGATATAACACTGTAAGGCAGCTCCTGGCCCTGAAATACAAAATATAGAAAGCTGTTCCACCTCATCCTAGCTAAGGGTGAAGCTAGTAAGTGTGTCCAGAAGTAAGTAGGTCCTGGACCTGTAAGTAGGCCCAGAAAAAAAGCTGTGATATACTTAAAGAACCATGTTTTATGAGCTGTTTCAATGAACTGTGCTATATTCATGTAGTGCAAAAAGTCTAGACAACTTTTACACTGCCTTTAAAGCATCAGGATTACGATAGACATCTGTCAAAAGTTCTTTGGTAACCGAAATAGAGAGTATCATGCTCTTAGTAAAGCGTTATGTTCTGCTCAGGGCATTAACATTTTATTTCAGCTGCCTTAAAGTAGGTATGCAGATAAGTGTTTCTATATACATTTTGTCTTTCCAGTAGGTTTGCCATCAATTTGCAGTCTATTTTCAAATACACACAACTTACTCTAGCATGAAAAGCCAGTGTGGAATCACACGCATTTCAGCAGTCTTCTCCATTTGTATATGAGGATTTATCGTGTTTAATTTAGCAAGTTTACAGAACATAGCCAACTGCTTTTCTTTGCTTCCAAATAAAGTATGGAAAGTACAGTCTGCGGCAAGGGAAGCAGAAGATGAAAAGGCCCATCTGGGTATCCTTTTTTTTTGTTGCAGCTGTTACAAACTGAAACCCATTCTCTGTCAGAAAAATAGAATTCGGTAGTTAATATGGAAAGAAGACTTCATATGTGATTTACATAATGCAGAGAGTGTGTGGCTCTTTCAAAGAACAAGCCCATTCCT
>NW_009928670.1:37902-57318 GCF_000696875.1 Nestor notabilis
TTTAAAAAACGACAACTGAAAGAAGAGCAGCATAGAAAGCCGATACAATAGGAAGCTTGAAGATTATATAATTACATACAAAGTTCTTCTTCTCTCACTTTCCTACCAAGCCAAAATCATGAAAAATATGCAAAGTGGTCTCCAGATTTAGCATAAGCAGTTGAATTACCGTGGGGGAGGAACTGCTGGGGAAGAACTGCCACACAAACAAACAACTGAGCGCCTCTGCAAGGCATCGGCTCAGGGGGAACTGGGCTTCGAATAAAAACAAAGCTGTGTCGCAGGACTTCAAAGACTAACTAAAGGCTTGCGTTTTTCCAAGATAAATCAAGGCAGCACCTGTAAAAATGTGATGTTTTATAATTTTTAGCATGGAGTATACACAATGAAAGCTTGATATACAACAGCTGATGTGATCCAGGTGCTGGATCAAATAGAAAAAAAATCTATGTGTTAAACACAAACCACAAAAACACCAAAAAAATCTATGTGTTAATTTTGCAGAAGAAAACCTATAAGCATTTCAGTCAAGGATTTATGGGATGGTTCAACAGCACTTACAAATCACTACCTGCAGTTGGTGTTTCCAAGAAAAGGGGTTTCCAAAAAGAAATCTCAAATTAAGGCAGAAGCATCTATTTCACATATATGGCAAGTTTTCACTTACCAAGTAAGTTACAAATGTCACTTACAAACGTCAGCTAATCGTAAGCAACTGGACATCTAAGGTAAATGTAACAACACATCCTTCACAATTTATGGACATTTTAGATAAGAGAGGGAAAGCTTTTCAACAAAAGCAAAAGAAATAATACTTTGCTACTAATACTAACCTACTTCCACAATTACAACAAACTTTCAACTGCACCATGTATCTTGATGCTTAAAGCTAAATGCACTAATCAACTTGTAAAAGGAAATTTTGCTGCATAAAGGTACAGGGTTCTTGCAAAGAACAGGGAAAATTAAATATATGTTTTAAGACTTTTCTGCAGGGACAGGGAGAGAGTGTATGTCAATATTTACTGTTCTCACTAAGTCACTACAAAATGTTTGTTTTCTTCTCTGAAAGCAATTTGCACAGTGGAGTTTTGCTGACAAAAGATCAACTCCTGAGAGGTGGCAAGCACCTTCTGCAGAGCGTGTGCCTGCCTTGAACATACCACGTCTGGCCAGGTGCAATTAACTCAGTCAAACTTTTTAAAGATGAAAGGTATTCAAAGCAAAAGACACTTAATATCATGACTAGGACATCTTACCACATTTACTACCATTATAAAATCCTAGCACTGATAAAATGCTTTAAGGAAGATACCTGTTAGCCAGTCATTGCCTAAAGAGATTTTTCCACTCCTTCCTCAATCAGAAAAGCAAAGTCTGTGGCCTTTCCAGATGCCATCACACGTTATGTTCCTCTGCTGGTCTGCAGCTGGAAATCTGCATCCCACCCTGCTGGAGCTGAATGGACAGCCATGCAAATTGCTGGATGCCAAACTGTGCCGTGGTCACTGCCTGGGGAACGTGTGGGAAGGATGTCAGAGAGGAAACAGCACCAAGCACAGGCACTGCAAGGTAAGCAGCAGCTGGGGAAATGGAAACAGTAAAAGAAAGGTTGTATGATCTGGGATGAGCAGGTGAGTGCTGCTGCTCAGACCTGAATTCCTTGAGGCTCGACCAGGAGAGCGGCACACAACGTACTGTCTGTGGCGCAGGGCAATGGCATCATGTTTACACTCCACAACCTACTGAAAAGTATTTCTAATTGTGGTTTCTATGGTTTGGTTGCTGCCACAGAGAAAATGCAAATATTCATCTTGCAGGTGCTATCCTAAGAAGGCACAGGTTCCTCTAAACAGTATTAATCAGATTTTAAAATGGAAGTATTTATCACTTGAGATTTCAGACCTTATGCTTATTTGCAAGACATGCAAATGGTTCTCCATCCCTCAAGCTTCTGTACCCAACGAGTCCTCACAGGTGGACTTAGTCTATCATGGCAGTGGTGTTCTTCTGCTGAGGTGCAGGGTAAGTGCTGCAGCAAGTGCCATAAGCAAATTTGAGGTAAAAAACCAAAGCCAGAAGGAGCTCTGTGAATATCCTCTTTCTTTCTTGGACAACTCAATATCTCTGTTTTCCAGACTGAGTAAAGGCTATGACTGTATGTGTCCTCTGCCCGCCCTCAGCCCATCTCACTTTGGTCAGATCTACCCTGGAGCCAGCAGAGAACTTCCTTCTTCTCTTGCTGCATGTGAATTTCGACTACAATAGCTAATCTGTCTCACCATTTCCATAAGAAGAACTAGGAAAGCTCCAGTCTCCTCGAGGAAAGTTTTATCTGTTAATATTACAAAGATTTACATACCTCACCATAATAGAAATGGTCTTTTCTACAGCTGAGAAACGTGTTTTGTGTACCTTTTATCCCTGCCCTTACTGGATGTGCATCACTGTGTTTATAATTCTTTATTCCTATCTTCCTTCCTATATTCTGGGGAAGACCAGCAGTGCTCACAAACACAGAATAACTACTGGTAATTACACTGCCAACACAAGCCTTCAAGAAATGTACACTGCATGATACCGTGCTAGTTACATTTATTGTTATTCCATATTACTTGGGAGTACCAGCCCATAGGAAAGGACATCTGGCTCCTATTTGTGAAAATGGTGGTTTGTGGGTTATGATCTGTATGTGCCGGTGGGATTTTGGAAGGAAGCAATTCAGCACTTAAGCACGTTCCATCATTTTCATGTAGGGCAAGGGAAATATATATAGTTACATATGCCCAAAGAGATCATGGAGATGATTATTTTTAAATTGAAACATTTGATGTTTTTATATCATTTACACAATTCCTCTTAAACCACTGTTTTCCTTTTTAAAATTAGCACCAGTGTTTGTTTCCTGTGTGAAACGTGGTTTGTGTCTGACCAATGAAAGTAAAGATAAATGTGTCAGGAAGCTCTATTTTGAATACAGTACCTCAGCTGCAAAATAGAGCTTCTCTTGAGTAACTGAAATGAAAGTCAGTATCAGCAAAAATAAATTGCACAATTCAGTTGTGGCTGGAAAATTACCACTGAGATTGGCAACTTGATGCAACTTATTTCTATTAGTTTCTGTTGCATTAGACAAGGTAATAAATACTTCATCACAACAGTAGAGCAAGCTTTATTTTATTCCATATTGTGGTTATCAAACAATACTGCTAGCAAAGATTGCCTTTAGGGCAGGAAAATATTTTAGTATCCACTCCTGTTCAGTCAAGAGTCTTTCTGCTGGTTCTGCCAACAAGGATGCCAATTACTGTCAAGTGACATTTTGGTGCTGATGATGAGATACAATACAAAGGGAGCATAGTATGCTGAAATGAATTTACTGTACTAAGAGATAGAAAAATACTCTTCTTTTTAATTGGACCTAGAATTCCATAAGATGGGGTAAAAAAAGAGAATACCACTCCTGCTGTTTTACAGTTTGTATCCCCAGTTCTCTACTGGGAGTTTTCATTTCAAGCTCCTTTCTTAGAGGAAGCCAGCATTACATGAACCTCCAAAATGCACAGATCGTATCCAGTTGCTAAGGTGAACCCCAAACCAGCTCTGTGTTAATTGTGCCAGTACTTCCCTCAGTATTCCTAATCCTATCTAGACTAATTATTTCACTGAAATCCAGATAAGAATGAAATCTGTTTAGGACTGTACAGAAAGCATGTCCACTCATAAAGATAAATCTCTAGGACATCATTCAGTTTGATTTCACTTCCAGCTTCTCCAGCAAGTCAGTCCAAATTCCCCACTGAGTTACATTTCCCCTGATAAGAGCTGAGTGAGGAAGATGATGGTACCTTGGAATGAGAAGTCCACTTCCTCAGCAATCCACCAATTCCTAGCACCCCAGGTCACCTTGTGAGTTTCAAATCTCTTTCTAACAGGATGCTTTGCATGTGCTTGTCACTGCTAGAAGACAGTGGGCAGGGGCCAGATCTGCAAAACTGGCAATTCACAAAGGTGAGCAGGGCCAGCGTCGCTCAGGAATCCCACAAGAAACCTGGCTTGATGGGGGCAAAATTATTTCCCTGCCCAGGTACACTGCTGAGCATTCGCCTTAGTCAATGAAACAATGGTAGATCTGCAGTAAAAGCCACATCCTGACTTTCTTAGCTCTGCAAAGATTTCGACAGCAAAGTAAATCCAGCTTTGCACCAAATGTCAAGTCCTGACTTTATTTCCTCTGCAAAAACATCAATAGCAGGATAAATATCACTTCTGCCTTCATTTATATTTTTTTTTTTAAGGAAAGTTTACCTTGTATATAATACACACAAAATGCTCGGGTAAAAATAGGAATGAAATCATTGCTGCTATGAAGAGGAGGGGTGGCATACCTTCCCTGTCCATCACATTCCAAGCAGTTGGCACCCTATAAATCATAGGAAGCACAGGGGTAATTATAGAACTGGAAGCTGATTACTGTAAACATTCAGAAGTAGCTCCTAGTAATTGGAGGCTAAAGATAATGTGAGCATGATTACAACCACGAGGAACTGTGCAGATCGCTTACACCCCCATTCTTGTCTATTAAACTAGTCTTAAAACCAGGTTTTCTCACAAAGCAACAAGCAACCTAGTCAATCTAGCACCTTGTATATTAAGAACCTGTTAATATCATGAATTGTTTGTTCTCTGTCAGAATTAGTGTTGATGTGACAACATTTGGATCATCAGGATCTGCTTACTTTCCCGTTGTATATTAAGCAACGTAGCTAACAGCTTCTGCCAGCTTGTTCTGTCATGTCCTGGCATGCCTTCATCGCTCCCAGATGCACTGCAACACATTTGTGGTAGAAAAAGCCCGGCCACAGAAGGGCAGCTTGCACTGAGAGTAGATGATGACATGTAAAATGGGTTTTAGTGCCAGTGATGTTCATTTCTTCATCCTCAGTGCAGCACAGAGAGAAAACTCTGTCTCCTCCACCCTTAACAGAGGGGGAAAATTGGTGAAGGTGCATCTGCCAGACATATTGTGCTGCATCATGAAGAAATATTTGATTCCTGCCTCAAAGAAGTTACACCACCAGGACAAATATAACAATGCTTTGGCCTGAAGTTATATGTTCTTTCTTGACGAAACATTCTAGAACAACTCTGCAACATAGCCAAAGGGAAAGGTGCTTTTCTGCCATAAGACTGTGCTCTGCTCCTTTCCTCAAGTATGAAGATATGAAGAACATGTCATTTTTATTCTACTTAGAGAATTTAGCTTATTTATGGCTCTAATCCCTACTTGATCCTTACAAAGCTATTTACTTCAATTATACCTATCACTGATAACAAGTTCTACAAGTTAATTACCACAAGTGTAGGAGCATTGATTTTCATCCACATCCTTATGTTGTTATTATACTACTCCAAATTCTTGCTTTTTCTGCATTAGAGGCAGAATTTTCAGAACTAACAGAACGAGCTTTTGAAAAACCCACTTTTTTATAAAAGTTACCTAGACTCCTATCTGAAATTAATTAGGACTCGGCCATATGATGACCTGAAGAAAGTGCTACAAAAAGTGTAGCTTTTGCTACCTGGCAAAAACTTCTCACCATGCTGTATAATCCCATGCTCCAAAAGTCTGCGGCCGAGCTGCTCTGCTTCAGTCCGTGTCGTGGCCTCTCCTTCCTGAATCAGCCAGTCAATGAACTCTGATGCCACGAAGGTCCGTTCGTACTTGACTCCTTCCTCTTCCCTGGCTTGCAGAAGAGTATTTTCAGAACTCATCAGCCTGTTGTGGGGGGGGAAAAGACTGGTATGGGAAAAAGTTCTTCAGAAAAGCAGCTCCAGCTCTATTCTGGCAAATCCCACTGACACTAACCAAATATATGTGGACCTTTCACTGACTTACTAAATCTTTCCTCAAGCTATTAATCTATATTTAGGATGTGAATTATAACTGCCTAGTCAAGAAATTTAGGCGTTATATTCCTGTGTGAAGTTAATGCTTTCTTGTTTTTTCCCTAAAAGAAAACAAGGTTTTCCAGCTTCACATTTCCCCTATTTAGTTCTTTAGCTTCTCTAAAAGCTACTTTGAAACAAAATTAGCCTAAAAGCACCAGATTGTGACTAATGTCTTCAAAAATTCCTAATTGCTTTTTAGCTAGCAGGACTGTGCCCCAAAGTCATTTAGATGGTTTTGAAAATTCTCCCCATAAGCTCTGAAACAGCTGCAGAAAATTCAAGAGGAAGAAAAAAAGGGTAGTTCTGTGGTTTGGGTGGCTGATAAATATTTAGCATCCAACATTTAGTGATGCAGCTGCAATCAGTGACCTGAACGCACTTTAGTATCTGAGTCTCAAGGTCTCTGTGGCTCAGCCGTCTCTGTGTAACATCACAGCTCAGAGGAACATTGTGAGATGTCTCTAAATCTCCTAGCAAGTGGCATGTACCTAGCTTGAAGGTACTAATAAAATTCCTCTCCACTCGAGTAACCTATGCAAACAACACAGTATTAAAAAAAGTATTTTGTTAATACAAAAGTAAGGTTGACAGAAAGAGAAGACAATTTGAAAGGAGAAATAAGAATTGCTCCCTTGTAATGCAGGATCTCACTTTTGTTTTGTTGGGAGACTGAGCACCTTATTTACTTATAAAATCCTTATTTACTAATTTAGTTTTTCTTCATAATTATTTTATGTATTATAGGCTAACAATAGGACGAGTGGTAAGACTTCCAGCAGAGCAGCTGAAGAATGGCATGGTTATTTTTTCCATATAAGACATTAGTAAGTCCCTTTCCTTCCCCAACTATTTTGAAATTAAGGGCACAACTGAAGTACAACAGGAATATTCTGGAAGCACTTGATCTTTGCCCTTCTGATCAAAAATTTGAATTTCATGTAAATCCATACGTGGGCCATCTGTTTCCTAAAGTGCCAGCATGTCCAGAGTTCATGGAATATAACATCACCTCCTTTGGGAAGCATCAGAAAAATCTGTGCCATAAGAACACAAAGAGACATCCCATTTGAAATCACAGCGAAGAGGTTTGACAGCATCAAGCCCCTGTTACTTCACCTGAAAGATTTATTCCCTTGACTTTAACGAGAACTAACTAGAAGCCTGAACTGACTGGACCTGACCAGACAGCCGAGCATCAGGCCTGGCAAAGGCTCCTCAGCCACAGCTGTATGTCAGTGGCAGATATAATGAACGGCTCACTGGTGTGTCACTGCCAGCACCTCTGAGCTGAGTAAGAACTAAAAATGTCAAAATTAGCTGAAGTCAGGGATGAGGCCAAAAGCAGGAATATGTGCCACAGGAGACAAGGTCTTGACGCCAGAACTCTTGCAAAGACTTGATTCCTTTTCATATTTTGATTTACAAGCATCTGCAAGGCAACATTTTGTCCCACACTAACCACATCTAATACAGACAGTGCTCCAAGGGACCGGCTAAATGTGTCTCATTCACCAGCCTTTTTTATCCCCTGAAAAAAATGCAAACCCAAAAGCTTCTGTCTTTTTGCACCATCTGCTGCATGGTTACCCAGAACTGGTTACCCAGGCTCTGCGAGCACCAAAGAAAAAAACCTTAGGATTGTGTTAATTGTTCTTTGATGAGTCTATAATTAGTTGACCAGCTCATTGAAGTCGCAGATAGAGAGGTCCTTGAAAAAGAGATGCTAATGGTTAGATTTTTACAGAGACACAAAAGAAATTTGGAAAAACATCAAGTAGAAAAACACTCAGCTTGACATTTCACACCCTTCTGCATGTGCCCAGAATAGCACTGCAAAGGATTTGGACTTGTGAACAAACAGACACGACAAATTGACAGTTTAACAAACCCAGAAACAGCAATCCATAGACTTGCATCTTTAACTGAAGTAAATCACTGTAACGCCATGGCTGTCAACAAAGCTGTACCAACTTATATCAGCCAAAACCCTGGCCTTTCATTAGCCAGTATTGGAAACTGCCTCTATCCATCTCTTCCATTTTCTTCTTGTTTCAAAAAAACACAAGGCTATCCATGTCAAAACATATTATTTGCTAAAACTGGTGTTATCCTGCATTAAAGGAATGTATTTAGCCAAACACTGAAATTCAAACCCTTTTCAAAAGAAAATTTTAACCTTGTTTTACCTAAATAACTGCTCCAGAGAATAAATCTGATTTAACCACTGATGAGTTAAAATGAAAGTGATTCAAAGAATGCAGTCTCAAAATTATCTGAATGATTTCCTGAAATTAAAACCATAAATCTGCACTCCTTTCACTGTGCAATCTGGTTGAAAACTCTCAGTTGTAGTCAACATCACGAGACGACTTACAGTTCCTAAACCCGATTGCACCAGAAACAACAATCCTGTGTGCCTGACCAGAACCTACTGAGAGTTGCAAACATCATGACAATAGGATGCCTGCACATCTTCTTTTTTTTTAAGCTATGAATTGTCTGTGCTGGATTTATTTAAGATTTGCAGAGAGGGTTTCATTGAACAGGAAACACATTTATCTCATTTGATCTGGTCCTATATATATATTGTCCTATAGACTAAGAAAACTGATACCATCCCTGGACCTAATAATAAGCTATTCAACAATTTTCGGACAAGTCTGTAGGAAATCCAGTAGGTTTCATCTCTAGTTATATACTCGAACCTCAAATTACACACAAGGATTACCAACGTTTGCAATTATAGGCAGAGAATTTGAACTAACGTACGGTTTTCTGTGCAAATGAAAGAAGAAATCAGAGACTGATTTCAAATCTTCTAATTGCACAGGTACAGACACCAAAGATGTCCAGAGTAGGTGGAGGAGGTAATGCCACAGGAGAGGATGATCCAGGCTATGAGGAGCTTTGTGGCCACACATAAGGAAGACAGGGAAAGGGAGCTCCTTGGTTGGGGAATAGTCCTCATGTCCCAGGCAAGAGCACAAGGCATTTACCCAAACAACTGTCTGAATGCAGGGAACCTGCCTAATACATCCATTCCTTTGCCCATGCAATAACCTGCTGATCTTCCTAAACCATTTTGCACATTCCACCCATGGAGGGTACAGATCTGTGTGGACTCACTAATGATGAATAACATGTCCACAGTTTTGGCAAGCACAAACTACACTCACTTTTGGATGTAATGGTACTCTAGCCCTAATGTGATGGGTGAAGAAGAGCAGGAAACATTACTATAATGTCTAACTTAAACTAGCAAAGCCTAGTGAATATCAGCAACATCTACAAAATTAGACACAGATTTTCAAAATATGTTGGATTCAGATAGATTTCTTTTGGCATAGTTGCATGTCTCTTGAAATTAGGCCCTTCAGGCATTTTGATAAACAAGTTGAATACACTGGGAAATGACTTCACGTCTGTGCATGAATACTTTTCTCCAGTTGTTGCTGTTTAATAATGATTTTAATTGCAGTGAATTAACATTTTCTATCTTAACACTATCAGCAAACTGATACAACAGGAATATCACACTGCAGAACTTCTGTAGTAGTCTAACTATTAAGAGTTTGAATGTAAAAGGCATCCAATGAAATTGAAGGCATTGCTAATAAGCGTGCATGGACAAGGGACCTAATGAAATCCAAGTGCTCCGCACACTGGATTTGTTACAATAAGCAAAGTGAAGCCCAGACAGCCCAAGTATGCGTTCTTATCTCCCATGAATATAAAATATTTCCAATGATCCATGGAGAATTTTGAGTAGGTTTGACTGTCACAGACTGGTTTTGAAATGCCATGTCATTTTAAGCTATTCTATATTTAGCACTCAGGGCTGGTTTTAAAAGTTTCTGAACCCTTTAGATACGTTGCCTAGGAGCAGCCACCTCATGAGGTTGCAGCTATATTTAGATAGAGGTGCTGCTTTTGGCATTATCTCCTTTTCCAAGATGGGAAATATTCATACTGTTATGAACATTTTTCTGCTAGTACAGAGTTGGACAAACTGGACACTAGACATCAGTTTGAGGCTAGCTCTCTATGCAGAGAAATGGGGATGGAAGAAGACATGGGAGAACAGAGTAGTTCTCACCGTGGCTCCTTTCATGTTATCAGCCTCACCAACAAAAAGAGATTTTTCTCACAGAATAGAAATAGAACCAAAAGAAAAAGAAAAAAGGTTTGATACTGTAGACACACTGACTGGCTTTTCATAGTATGAGCCAGCCTTGCAGGCACTGCATGTTACGGAGTCTAAAGGAGCAAATGCTGGGCTTAATAAGGCACAGAAGATTGGAGATTCAATTCATCTGTCCCAATGCACCCAGTGAAGGTTTTTTCCCCCATATTTTCTTGTTTCTTATACAATTTTTATTTTTTTTTACTTTAAATAGTCACGGTCACTGAGTCTCAGGGAATTTTATATGATAAGTGCAACAAAAGGAATGACATTTACGATTACTGGTTTATATTTCAGTTAATGCTCTTTCATGAAATTGACCTTCAGAGCCTTCTTACCTTGAAAATAAAATTTATCATCAGCTTTTAAACTTGGGATTTTCCTGAGTGCTTTATTCTAAGAGGGCAACAAAATTACTCCAACCAGAAAGAACTGCATCTTGCCAGGTGCTGCATGTTTCTGCTCTAACCAAGCAGGATAGTGGGTTGTTTCCAGTCTAGAGAAATCCTTAGAGCTTTTTGGTAAACAACACATCACAACTTTTTCATTAGTTTGTAGCATATGCCAACATGTGTTTTATTCTGTCTGCTTGTAAATACAGTGCCACAATCTCTACATCCTGAATGCAAATGTCATTAATTATAGACTGGGAAGTGTTGGTTAAGCTGCCTGGTTATTTGATGAAAGTAATCCAGTGGGATATTCAGTATCTCATCATAATCATCTGTTTCAAATCTTAATTAGATGCTCATGGCTGCTTTGGGGTTGGTTTTTTTTAAACAACTTTAATATAACCTTTCTGATGCAAAATCTTTGCAGACGGGAACATCAAAGATTAATTTCACCTATTATTTAAAATCATATCTCCTGGTGAAGCTGTAGATATGGAGTCTCAACAGACATGTATCCACTTGTTCAGTGCATTTTGATGTACTGGTTTAGGTCTTGTGATTACAGCTTTACATGACAAATTATCCTTTAGTAATTATTTTTACAGAATTGAATGCAAGGCCTTAAACTCACACTGGGTTCTCATGTAGGATGTATTTACAACCCAGAACATCAGAAAATGCTATTTCATTTTAAACAAAATGCTACAAGTGAACATGGTAGAAAAGCAAAAGAGAAATGGGAGAGAGAAGAGTTGCCAACTAAAGCCACAGGATTACCCAGACCCATTCCTGCATACTTTGAAAGCCTCTGACTATTCAAAAATAGATTAACAAGTATCATTTGCTTCCTGTGGTACTATTATCAACACACTACGAATACTGAATGCAACATACTTTTCATACAGTCTTTGTCCTCTCATGAACACCTTCACCTCATTGTCCAGTGGAAATGTCCCGTCGTCTTTTCGGAAGCGATAGAACAGTTTGACATCCTTGAATTCCTTATGCTCATCACAGACTGAAACATACAACAGATTAAAGAATCTTTATATAGATGTTAAGGAGTTGAGGACCTATGTAGCAGGTATAGCTGCTGAACTTCAAAGTAAGCATGTATGGAGCCTAACCCCCTGTATTTCTGAGCACAAAACTTTATTCGGTCCTAACAACTGATGACAGGCTGGAGAAAACTTTCAGATAGTTGTTCATCAGTTTTGTATTATTGCAAACACAAACAGCAAATAAGCATCCATCTGCTATATACCCAGAAAACCTTTTGATGAAAACAGTCTGTTAGCTTCTTTGTTTAAAAGGCCACCAGGGTAGAACATCCAGTAATTTCAGGATTGACAAACTTCTTAAAGTTACTTGTATCAGTTGAGCAATGCTGTAGGAAACCCAAGACTTGCTGCAGAAAGAGTTAGCCATGCCAACTTGGAAGTGGTAGGTACAACAGGAGCACACTAAGAAATGATAAATTAAATTTATAAGACAATAGCTGGTGATTGGCTTTTGCAAATGCAGAACAGAGTTCCTCCAGGGCTGTAAATTAATGGGAAAGATATCCCAACCAAGGTGCTCCTAGCAGAGTTGTCAGCCCACATACACGGGCTCACCTTCTGCACCACGAGAACTGGGCATGGGAGTTGAAGGGATGCCCTGAATATCCTGCAGAACCTGATGGAACTTCTCTGAGTTTACCCTAACTCATTTCACAAACTATTTTATTAAATTTGAGTGCAATACATGAACATTTTCAAGAAACACTTGCTCTATGTGTACTATATGCACACGTATATATAAAATTTGTATGGAAGTTATGGTGTGCAACTGGATCCTGAGGTAGAAAACGTCTGAAGGTTGTTAAAGCTTTCAACAAGCAGTCAGCAATGAAACATCTATTGCTCAATTAAATTAAGTCACTCAGGCATCCACGCAACTCTTCACTGACATTTTCTCAATAGAGGATTAAGTAGTCAGATCTGAATACCCTATAATTACTTTATTCTTTAACTATCTACCGTGAGTCCCAGTTTCCATAACAACCCAGAATTTTAATTTAATAGCCAAGCAGAAGCTGTAGAAGTGTCACTCATTCAATATGTGCATTTCTTACTTCAATTAAGGTGTTGTTAATGTATTGAGATAGCAGCAGTATTGCTGCACATACAGTGACCCCTGCATGAAGTCAACATTCATCTGTTCTCAGGCACTTGGTTTTTCTTAAGAAAGAAACAAATGGTACATTTTGCCTTTTGGAAATAGGTAATACTATACACTTGAAATCAAGGCCTTGGATCTTCTTTGTGTTCTTCCTAGCTTTTTTGTGCACCAAAAGGCACCTAAATGCTACCACTGAATTGGAATTCTCCTTTTCATCAGGATAAATTGTTATTCAAGAAGCTGAAAGGAACAGATCTCAAAGAGACAACGAGTTTAGGAGAAAATTAATCAGGGCACAGTCGGACCACTAACTTTCCTGCAGCTGTACCAGCACTAATGTTTGTGCAGCTGGTGCGAGGGACAGGGCCAAAGAACTAATCCATCTGAGAAAAATGATCTTTTTTAGCCGTCTGATTTTTCAGATGGGTTTTTCAGCTGGAAAACTGTGCTCTGAGGAGCAGGGTGGTGAGGGCAGCAGGGAGAGAGGGGACATGATCCAGCTGGGGCTGCTCTGGAGGCAGGGAAGCAACAGCATGGTCTCCAGTAACTTCTTCCCTGTACTGACATGGGGAACATCATACCACACCTCTTCAGCCTCTCCTTGGGACACAGGGGACCTTGCAGAGCAGCACGGTTCAAGAGAGATGCTCCCTTTCTGGCAGGGAAAGGATCCTACCTGTCCTATACGCAGTGGAAGAGCAGGAGTGGGATTTCCCTTTGTTTCACAACAAAGCTTAGCTTAGAACTTTTTAGCAGCTGATACTGAACTTACCATGGTGGATAATGCTGTGATCCAGTAATTTCTGCACCAGTTTAATTGCCGTCTCTCGGTCAGAGGCCTCCTTATGGTCAATCAGCCAGTCGATCAGCTCTTTGGCAACAAAGCAGTTCGGGTACGTCTTGAGGTGGTGTCGCCGATCTTTAATGACTTTTTCTTCATGCAGTCGGAGCCTGGGGATCAAATCACATTGTGAATATCATTTGCAAAAAGCCTCTGTAACTAGCAAGACTAGAACAACAGTGGAACAGAGGCACCCAAACTCTGCTCACAGGGTGGGCTCTGCAAGTGTTGGGTGGAAGAGGAAGACACTCGGTAGCATGTCACCACTGGCACTTGACCATCAGGCAATCCACAGGAACCATGTGTTATAATTTCAAACCCTGTACTTGGAAAACTTGTTTTCTGCCCAATGGAAAGGATTAAAGAATGAAGAATAGCACAGCATACTAAGCCCATTAAAGTACTTCCTGTACGTCAATTAAACTGTCAATAATTTGGAATTAATTTTCCCACATTACCGCTAATACATTCCATGCTACTCTTTTATTTTGTGGTATCACTGCTGTAGATTTTATTTATTTATTTTTTAATCTATCTCATGCATTTTTTTAACTGTAGCTTCTTCCTTGGTTGAGTAACTGCATTTTGCCTCCAGCTGCACAACAAGCATAGCGTTTCTGATGTAAAATTCAGGCACAAAGCTGTTCCAACGCAATGTTGCATAGCAAAAAAAAGTTGCATCCTATTCCAAATAAAGGAGAACTGATTTCTCACTTGGGGGATTGTTGGTAAATGCTATCTATCTGCCAAACCTCCCCATCATCTTGAAAGCAAGTTAGTTGGCTGGTTTTGAGATGCTTGGGTCAGAACACAGATCCTGATCAGAGTAAAGGATCCCCTGTTAGTAAAGTGCCTGGGGTTTTGCATCTTTATTTTTAGTCTTTTTTTTCCCCCCAAATAAACAAAGTGAGTAACTTCATCAATGAATTAATGGAGAGAGATTTTTAAGTTTTTTAACAGTTTTCTGCTTTCTTGTTTCCATTTTAATTAATAATTTCAATAATTCTGTTTTTGTAGTGCTATGTCTACACAACAGTTCTGAAGAAAGCACAGAAACCACAACACTTGAGCACCTACCACAAGCAAAAAAATTGCCATTCATTTCCAAGTGGCCAGAATCCTACTTTGTAAACACTCTCACTGACTTTAAAGATGTTCTGGATAGTGCTATAATAATTGTAGGGAGTACAACTATCTCTATTTTCTAGAGAGGGAGATAGCACAGAAGGGCATTACATGAGCCTTAAGAAGCACAAAGGAGTCCAACCAATTTTCCTCTCAGTGTGATTCCAGTATGAAACAATTCTTTGTCTTCAGAATCAAAAAAAGGGAAAACATTTTGCTGAAATCGTTGAAGAAAATATTATTAGGGCATTAAACAAGGTTTATTTGGCTTCTACCTAAAAATAGTAGCAAAGCAATGTTTTTGTTTTGCAGCATTTAGCCTTGAACTACACTGGAATAGCCAATCTGTGATATGAATTCAAATCTAGCTTTGCAAACATGACAAAAAATGAAGACTTTTATATTAAAAATACTGATAAATCAGGTCAGTATTCTGGAAAGAAGTGCTGGTAAACATCCCTTGTGCTGTGAAATTCTCTGAGCTAAAATACCTTTGCTTAAAGCATATTTTCCAGATGTGCTCTAACAGTTGTTGCCATACTTAGAAAGAAAAGCCTACAGTTTTAATTATAGAGCATGCAATTATCAGTATATCTGGTGGAGCTTTACATTTAAAATATATTCCAGGTTCTGATAATGTTCATGCTGTATTATGTTGCACAATAATCTGCAAGAACAAAACTAGGGAGAGAGCGTGTAATGCATGTGCAGATGGTTTGACCCAGCTTCCAGTCATCAGTTAGTCTAAATGGATGGAGTTCATCTGATACACAAGGGAAACCCCCTTCTGTGAAATTCTTTGTCCAAATGTTGCGTAGGAGTGTGCCGGGACTGGTCTGGCATTCCACAAACAAGTCAGTAGCCAAGAGCCTCAGGAATGAGTATTTACATCTGAAATTCTGACTGAAGGCTTCCCTGCGGTTGGGGGGTTTGTAAGTATTTCATGTTCTCTGCCATGTCAAAAGACACACGTTTCCCCTACTACCTTTTTCCTCACTCTGAGCATTTATAGGGTCTCTCTATGTACCTTTTTGCCTATATTTATAAAACTCATAAAAATTTTATTACATTAATTATCTCCACCCACCTCCTAAGAGGTTATGAAATCCTGAAGTCAAACAGAGCATGACCACATAAGCCTCAAGAAACCTGAGAAACCAATTTTATCTGCCATTTCCAAATGAAAGTGGGAACTTTTTCTGCAGTCTTTAGCAATTGTATCCATACTGAATTATGTCCGGGCTAATTTATTTGGAATAAAGAACAGAAAGGGAATTCAGATTTTCTCCTCGGTGGTATATTCTGTTCTCTCTGTCAGAGCTCCCTCACCCCTACAGACCTGCTAAAAATCAAACTGTGTGGAGGAGAAGCACCTCCATAAACTGAAATTGTACCTAGTGTTAACTACAAACGTAAAAGCCTCGGGTAAACTTATTGAGCATGTATTGCAGTATGCAAATCAAAAGGTTAAGCAGGAATTCTAAAAATGTGTGTTCAGAAATATTTATCAGAGGCCAAATCAAATGGGATAAAAAGGAAAAAAAAAGTAGCAGTGAATGCAGTTATACACTGAAACCAGTGCTCAAGTGAACTGGTAAGTTCTTCATCCTTTTACACTGTGGAAAAGGCTTCTCACCAAAAGCCCCTGATGTTTCCCCTTTAAATAATGTTAATTTCTCATCAGCTAGTCTGCATGATGACTGGAAAAGATCTAACTTGACACCAGTCACATTTTTCTCTCCAGAAGAAGTTTTTCTCAAGACCTACTTAGGAGAGTTGGTTCACCGACAAACCCTGACCAGTTTGAGAGGAGGAGAGAGAGAAGAGAGAGGGCAAACAAGAAGTGGTGATGGGGGGACACCTTGATCCAACAAGCCTTTGAAAAGTTGTCCCTCTTTCTAGGACTTACTAGCTTAACACCAGAAAACAACCTTATGTCCACCAGTACCTCATCTGTGTGTGATTCTATGTATTACTCAAGATCACCTGCCAGATTTTGCACTTGGGGCCAGCCTCCCGTACCTGCAAGAAACAACCTTAGGAGAACCTAACAACCTTAGGAGAACCTAAGTGTCTGAGCAACTGCCTGTGAACTGTAATAGGCATACGCAATCCTTCAATATTTACAAATTGATATCTATGGCTCTTATTCATCCTTACAACACACAAAGACAGTCTGTATCTGCAAGCATCCATGCCAGAACAGTTTTCTTGGGGGCTTGTCTAAACAGGAGTTGCTCCTAAGTAACAACATGTAGGGACTCTTACTCCAAATAGAAGCGCTGTCGTCCTGCAAAGCATGAAATGGGCTAAACCAACCATACTGCTCCTGCTTTGCATTAAATGTGTTCAGAGTTAACCCGGAACAATGTTACTTGCTGAGCAGTCATTAGGCATTTTCTTTGCCAACTATCAGAAAAGTCATGATAATGGAAAGGTCCAAATCTTTGCCTAGAAATGAAGAATCAGGAAGAAACCACTCTCACAGCTACATGAAACTTGCATTTTGTTTTCCTCCAGGGAAATTATACATTTTCAGGTTTCTTGCATCTTTTCTGAACCACCGGGTAAGTATTTTTACAAAGGCAGTGCCTGCACGAGAGTCTAGCTTTCCTTTTAAACCCTTGAAAAGACCAGCCTGCTGGCTTTAGACAGTAATGATGTCACTAACTGGACTGCAGTCCAAGTATCTCACCCAGCTATTTCCCCCCGTTAAGTCCAGTAGTTTGTGCCTGGCTAGCACAGATCTTGCAGAGCACCATTCTGTGCTGATTTCTATGCATGAAAAGACAAAAAGCCTCTTGCTCTTCTTGGTAATTTTCTGAATAATTCATCTATCATTTCCTAGTAGCACATCCTATATAGACCCTATGTTTATACTGGCAAGGCTCAGTAAAAATGTACGGGGAACAGGTTGGCTCCTGTCACTCGCTAGACAGCATGCTATCAAGACTTTCATACTGTGCTCCACTCATTCACCTCTTTTAACCTTCCTGAAGCCATTAAACACACACGTACATATGCATGTATCATAGCGTCATAGGATCACAGAATAGTTTGGGTTGGAAGGTCAACTAGTCTAAGTACCCCTGCAGTGAGCAGGAACATCTTCAACCAGACCAGGTTGCTCAGAGCCCCATCCAACCTGACCTGCTGCCAGGGATGGGGCATCTACCACCTCTCTGAGCAACCTGTTCCAGTGTTTGACCACTGCTAATGAGTTCCAGCATGCTCACAGGTTACTGCTATGTTACACTTTGCTTTAGCATATAACCTTAGTTTCAATGACTCTCCCAGCTTGAGCTCTGACAGTCAGCATGCACTGCACTACTTTAGTTTTGTCACCACAAGGTAAACTCTGAACAAAACCGTATTGGATCCCTTGAAAATTAACAGTGACATGCAGAAGCGAAAAGCATTGCAGGTGCTGCAAAGGCAGGTTTCTGCCATCTTCAAATTCATTCACAAGTTTCCTACACGTGGAACTTCTGTCAGAGAAAGATTTACTTATATCCAAGTAGAGCAAGTCACAGTGTCCTTTGTAACAAAAATATATGGACAGAAAAAAATATCTTGCCAAAGATGAGGAAAACTCATGGTGGCCGAAGAGCATGAGTTTTCCACACCTCTTCTCAAAGGACATCATAGGTGCTCCACTGGCAGGTAGAACTGGATTTGCCATTGGATAATACATTTCTGTAGGAAACAGAACTGTTTTGTGTTGTCCCAGAGGTCACGAAGTTTGGCTGTTTTCTGAACACAAGCATATGACCTGCAGACAGCACGGTGGTCAGGCATCTTACTAAAAGTTGGCATTTTCCAAAGTGCCTCAGTAACTTAGAAGCATAATTCCCACTGAAAGTTAGAATTCACAGGTCAGCTGCAGACCCAATTCATTACAGAATAAGTGAGCATATGGTGGCGTTTGTGTATATACACACTCCCTGGAAAATATAGAACTGTGTGAAATATTCTTTACACTAAACTTTTGCCTTTGCACTGTCAGCAAAAATAAAAAAAATAGGTCAGTGATGTTATAAACTTTTCACAGGGAGGCGACCATGAAGGTACTCTGCTAATGCAGTGTGCATTGCCGGGACAAGCATTTCCAGCTGGGCTTGCCAAGTCTCAGCTGAAGTGTCAGTGGTTCACTGCTGCCTGTTCCTCTTTCTATTTATGCTTCAGCTCTGCAATCACTCAGTTCTGTTACTTGATATTCACAGGAGCTAAAATACCCTTTAAAACATGGGGTCATACTGGAAATAGGATGAAGATATTTCTGTGTTGGTAGCTGTGGAAGAGGCGCAATTCTACCTTCTGAAACAGGGTTAGAGAGGTTGTCTTCAAAGCAGCTCCTGATATCAGTTCTCATCACTGTGTTCACCTCCACTTTTTTGCCTGCAGCCATGTAGTCAACTTGAGGACATGCCAGAACACAGAGCCAGATAGAGATTTCAGATAAACTATCTCTTGGTGCACTGCAGAGGAAAGCCTAAAGCTTCCAAAGAAGTGACAGTTCACCAGTGCCCCTGTGGTTTTAAACAAAACATTGGGGCTGCCTCTTTTATGAATTCCCCTTTTTTAAGTGCAGAAAGTAATAAAGTCACTGAGCCTGCAACCAAACGTGCACAGGGACGTCCCCAATACTCAGTACACCTTACTAACACTGGCAGGGGTCAAAGCAAGCTCTGGGGAACAGAGACAGGCATGGCCCAGCATCTAGGATGAAATCAGAATTATGTCTCTTGGAGACACTCTTT
>NW_009928670.1:57349-75035 GCF_000696875.1 Nestor notabilis
GCCAGAAATTCAGACCCACAGCCTCCCTTGTGAGTAATCCAGACCAGAGAGGAAATGAGATCTGTGCGTTTGTATCGATCTGCCATAAAACTAGCAACCACTTGCAAAACCCAGTTTGGGTTTCTAAACCTCAAAGGTGTGTAAACTGAGCCTGTATCTGGTCTTCACTTAAAACAACACAGCATAATGTTGTTGATCTGGTAAAACACTGAATATGATCTTTAGATAACTTTTATGTCAAGTTTTGGAATATTTATGCTGGCATTTTTCTAGGGTTTGACCCTGCAGGGGAAAGGAACGTATTCGGTGGACAGCTGATTCCCCTCCGCTTTCCTCTTTGGGCTGTACTACACCCACATGCGAGGGTAGTCTAACAGTATCACCAAACCAGAGCAATATTTGTTCACCTCTTTCTCAAGAACAGGAAAACTCAGTATCTTACAAGGTTACAGATCTAATGACACTTTCTCCACATGTCCAAAGTGACTGACATCCCTGCCTGCCAAGTCGTTTTACCTCCATTTCACTTTTAATCAAAATATGTATAAACTTGAATAATATTTCCAACTGCCTGTGCCCTTGAGTCTTGAACGCTTCAGTCTCACTGGAAAGCAGAAAACCAGGTTTTACAAAGACAAAGAGAGAAAAGGCAGGCAGGTTATTATTTCACCTGCACCTAGTCATAAGGAAAGTGGAATTCTGCCTGTTTCACTCCAGCTGCTTGCTTTCTGGGCCGAAGCTGTGAGAACTAAGGAGCTCACAGTTCTCCTCCTTAACAAGGAAGTCAAATATAATTGTGCTTTTTACTCATGTATGGATGAGCTGGGATGCACACATGGGACAAATGAATGCAGATCAAGGTCTATGTGATACTGCTACGTGGATCCCCACAAGAACCGATGTACTCTTCACTGAAGAACGAGCCTTCTTTGCTTATGTCCATCACCTAGGTTTTATTCATATTATTTTTCTGTCTCCATTGCAATGACATTCTTAGACTTACTAAATCAGTAAATACTGTGGGGATTCATTTTCTTGGGGATGTCTTCCCAAATCTAAACTGAAGACTTCTACCATACATTACCTAAATCTCGAAGTACAGACCAGAAAACATGGGACAACTGTTGTTATAGACATCCCTTCACTGGATTAACACAGTGGCCAAAAGCCACCAACTCTTGTGGACTTAGGCTGAAAATCACTCTCAATAAAGGAAGTATTTTACAGATAGAAAACTGAGCAAGGAGCAGCGTAGGTATCACATGAGGCCAGTGAAAATCAATGAAATCTGTGTCAGGGAATACAGACCTGTTATCTCAGTAACATGGCTGGGACAGGTGAATGTTCCTTCAAAATGCTAAATGGGCTAAACAGAGCAAATATAGGAAGCCCTACTGCTACAGTTATTCCTGCTAGCACTGCCATTCAAGAACCTGGAGAGACAGACTGAGAACTGGGGAATATGATGCTGGAATACAGGTCTGCATTGCTGTGGCCAAGAAGAGGGGCTGCAGCAAGGACACAAGGGGCTGTGGGTGCCAGAAAGCCCTGCTCTGTATCCCAAGGGGGCAGGGGAGCCAAAAAAAGCTACAGGCTGAGGGCCTTTATGCACCAAGGCTGTCATCTCTTTTACACTTACACATAGGGAAAAGCTTGAGTATGACCCTGCTATGCTCTTGCACTGTGTGAGAAATGAGGAGGTCTTCCCACTCACCCATCTGCCAGCATATCTGAGAAAAAGCAGATTCATAACACCCAGAAAGCACCAGTAAACAGACAGTAGAAGGTGTCATTATCTGCCAAAGGTAACCCAAGAAATCCATGCGAGAATTGAAATAAGCCAAGTGCCTGATCTCAGGTGCAGCTGTGATATTCCTCCCACCCTGTCAATAAGTGACAAATACTTTTGCCAAGACGTTTTATGGCTTTGGGTAACTCCTGATCTCAAAGTCCTTCCAGGCATGGCTGCTCTCTGCTTGAGCACCACAGACCTGCAGATCTTCTCCCAGTATTTTATGCTCCTCAGAGGGGCACTGACTGCACTCCTTTCAGCAGCCCTTGGCAACCCTGCTGAAAGCAAGGAAAAAAATACCTGCCTTCAACATTAATAATACGTCATACTGCAGTAATATCTCAATTGCTTTTAGCAATCATTTTCCATCTCTACACAAAACTCTTAACCAATTATTGTGCTGTGTAATCAAGAGCATCATTATGCACAAATAGCCAGTACCTGACGGGAAATAAAATGAGTAATAAAATAGTGCCATGCACTATTGTTAACAAACCCAGTTTTATATTGAGGATCTGATTCAAGACTTTTTACTCACTTCCAACAAATACGTAGGTTCATCTTAATAGAAGTATAGGTGTAATACTCTTGCAATATATAGTATGCTGTATTAAAAACATCACACTTTATCTCTTCCAGTTCTAAATTAATAGCTTCCTTTTTTTCATGGTTAGTATAACTGCATTACTCGGCTTTATTTTTGAAGGAAGCTGTGAAAACAGTAAATGAAAACATACTGATGAGAAAATGCATTCTATTGAATTTCTTTAAATCAAAAAATAATCTTACCATATTTTGGCACTGATTCATGGGGGGTTTTTATCTGCTACAGCTGGCAGTACCGCAGTATGCAGGACGTTACACTGACAGAAGACACGATTCAAGGGAGTTGTTTCCACTGTCTTCCAGAAGTCTACTGCAATCCAGTGGCTGACCACTAAACTATAAAATGAAACTGGACCTGATGCAAATTTTTAAACAGTTAAAGTAATGATCCATTTGACTGGATTGCCTAGAGGTGATTAAATTGTTAGTGGATGACCTTCACGGTGCAAAAATAGAAATGGAGGAATAGGTAAGACCATAAAATGCAAGGCTGTGCACTAACAACAAAATGCTCTCCTTAAAACTGAGAACTTGGAGGCTGAGAGCAACAGAGAGTAAGAAATAGCTGATTATGCAGTAGCTAAACTCTCACTGACTACAGGCTATCAACAGGCTGAGACCATACAAAAAACCAAAGGCAATCTTCACCTGTACTAACTGAGGTGTTTCCAGAAATTATGGGAAATCCAGTTGTTTATGTCATTGTAAATGCCACCCTCATTCAAGAATGATAAGCTCAAAGAGATGCAATGAAGCAGCACTATGCTGGTATGAGACATTACGAGCCAGTCTCATGAGCAGAGAGAAGATATCGGTTTGAAAGGCTGGTCTTATCTAAAAAAAAAGTGAGAGGAACAGACATGTTGTCTCTAATCTTTCAGGTGAGTTAACAGCAGAGTGCAAGAAAAGCTCTTGATGCTCCATGGACCAACTCTGCATTTTTCTCTTGGGTGACGTCTCTACATCTCTTGTACTCAGTTGGCTTTCCTGCCTCCATGTGCGTACCCATTCATCCTGCTGAGACCCAAATCAACAGGTTTCCAGGAACCTCCAGCCCCTCATCTGAGATCCTGTGAAGCTACCATGAAGAGCCTGACTATATATAGTCATAGTCACCCAGGCCTTTCTAAGCCTGGAATTTGCCTAAATTTATATTGTGGCACTTTTTTTTTTTAAATTATTTATTGAATACTATTAAGTATATAATTATTAAACAAATCAAAATATGATAGAAGCCTAAATGGACTCACGTTACAGTCTTTTACAGTTCCCTTAAGTTTGTAATGTTTGCTTAAAAAAACCATCACTTCGAGTGCAAAATATAAGCCAGTATGGCCTTCACAGCCAGCTGGGGCAAAGAAATCAGCACAATCCTAATTAACATTCTGCTCATTTATATATGTTTTTCTTAAGGAGAAACCTGTAACATCCAATAAGGTTTCACTTCAAGTGCCTATTGAAAAAGAAGAAATGAACCACCATCTACAGAGCAAAAAATGAAAAATGTCTCAGAAAGCTATTGATGGCCCTAAACTACACTGAATGCACCCCAAACACACCTATGCCAAATGGTAACTATGATTTTACTCAACAAGTCTGCAACATAACACTACTGTATTCATTTTTCAAACACAGAAATGATTGCTCTCTGACACAAATGTTTTAATGATAAAGAATTGTCCTATCTACTTTCTTTATGTAGGTCATACAAACATGTATCCTGAAGGATTAGGGTGTGTGAATTTAAGGGCATGAAGTCAAATGGCATGAAGTTACTGACTGCTTAAATTCTGGCACGCTAATGAAGAGATTTATCATTAAGGAGAATGTATTAATAAACATCCTAGTTAAAGACTAATTTAAATTATTTTACTTTTGCAAAAATCTAGCCTGGAGATGGCTCCTTTTGATGAGCTCAGCATTTTTCTGCATCTGTTATATGATATGAACAGATACACAGCTGCCGCATAACTACTCTTTATGAATAGTCCCTTCTCTGCCAGGATGCTATCAAGGATCTTGTCTTGTTTGATTAGGCCTTGTTAAACGTTCGCAAGTAGATGAGCTTTGAAAAGATAAATATTACAGAAGCGTTCTTCCTCTGCTTTTAAGATTAAATGGAAATTTTCCTATAAAATAATAACTAAATCAACAAGGAGCCCAGAGAAGTTCTGCTGCTCTACTGCACCACTTGGTCCCATTGCTGGGCCATGTGTTTGTGATTTCTCATTCTAGGCAAAATTCTCTCTCCACACATGCAGAAAGCTCTGTGAACAGTTATTTATGTGCTCTGACAATAAATTCAAACTGTGATATCTTACTGCTTTAATAATTCAGAACAGGCACCCTGACCCTTATTCACCAAATAACGGCATCAGCTTTACATACAGTACCAGCTTCAGTTGAATGCTGGTAGACTTAGATTACAACAATATGTTTACAGCATACTCCAAAGTCAGGGTCAGGCCTCAACTTGAATCCAAAACACATGTTGCACAGACAGCTAGGGGTAGGCTTCAGATGGGCAAGAGAAGGTGAGAGGTTAGGGCCTTCACTATGCCTTTACACAGCCTCAGATACTCATCTTTCATGGGTGTAAATGGCCCAACACTGTTTGTTAATCCTAAATCAAATTAATTTACTCAAGACAAGCTTTGACATGACCTGTCCTGAAGAAAGGTGGAATCTCCTCAGATGGTGCTGAGCAGATGGACCATGGGCACTGGCAGATGGACCAGATGCACGGAGGCATGCTCTTTGGTTCAGTCATTAAGTCCATTAAGCCACAGTCCTGGCTGTCAAAGCACAATACAAATAGTGCCAACTAGGTCTTGAACTTTCTGAATGCTGAACTATAGAATCATAGAATCATTTAGGTTGGAAAAGACTGTTAAGATCATCGAGTCCAACCATTAACCTAGCATGGCCACATCCACATCTACATGTCCTTTAAATACCTTCAAGGATGGCGACTCAACCACTTCCCTGGACAGCCTGTTCCAATGCCTCCTTTCATGTAGCTGTAGAGAGCAATAAGGTCTGCCCTCAACCTCCTTTTCTCCAGGTAACCACCTCCCAGTCCCTCAGCTGCTCCTCAAGAATTTACGCACAGAAATGAATTCCCAAACTAGGCCCTTTGTGCACAGTGTGAGAGGATCTGAGAGCACTTGATTTGTTTGTTGTATCGTTGTGCGGGCAGTGAGAATAGAGAAGCAGGTGGCTTGTCTCGAGATTACTGCTCCTCTTGTAACGCCAACATGACACAGCCAGCCGGATTTCTGGCACTAACATGATCTACTGGCCTGCCAGCATCTATTACTCCATACAGACTGATATAAAACCAGTATGTCCAAATATGCACAGTTTGGCTTCTGTCTCTCAAGTTCATAAGAAATGCATCTACAGATACTCTCACAGACACCTTGAAAAGCAGCCTTGGTCGTGGGAAGTGTTGCAATGTTGGCATCTCATGAATATCATGATCTGGGGTAAAATCGTGGGCTGACTTAAGGCAGTGTGGTCAAGGGAATCATGTTCTCAGCTTCACATCTTCATAAAAACCTCAGCTGAAGCAGAGCAGTTTAAGAAGTCCTTGGTCATTCATTTGGAAATGGATACATTTCTCATCCTTAAATCTGCTTGAAAAGCTGGACAATGTGAAAGGAGCGGTACCATCAATCACTGCATCCGTTGTACAAACTAACCCAGCTAATTTTGCACTGAAGGAGGTTAGAAGTATTCCCACAAGCCCTCCCACCAGGGCACCTGAGTGGGTAACAACCTCTGGTTATCAGCCAGTAACAAAATGCTGATAGTATCAGCTGCCGCAGCTTAAAGAAGACATCACATCATGCCTTCATAAAATATAGAGTAATTCAGCTTGGAAGAGACCTCTGGAGGTCATCTGGTGCAACCTATGCTAAAAGCATGTCCAGTTAGTACAAGTTGTTCAGGGTCATGTCCAGGCAAGATTTTAATATCTCTGAGCTTCCCTGGGCTCCTATTCCAAATTTTTACTTACCCTTATGGTGAGTAATTCTTTCCAAATATCTAAATGGAAATTCCCTTGCAAATTTTGCTGACTGCCTCTTGTCCCAACCCTGTGCACCTGGAAAAGACTCTCTCCCTGTTTTCTTAGAGTCATAGAATCATAGAATGGTTTGGGTTGGAAAGGACCTTAAGATCATCTATTTCCAACCCTGCTGCCATAAGCAGGGACACCTCACACTAAACTATGTTGCCCAAGGCTCTGTCCAATCTGGCCTTGAACACCTCCAGGGTTGGAGCATTCACAACTTCCTTGGGCAACCTATTCCAGTGCCTCACCACTCTCACTGTGAAGACCTTCTTCCTTAATATCTAACCTAAACTTCCCCTGTTCAAGTTTAAAGCCATCACCCCTTGTCCTACCACTAGAGTCCCTAATGAAGAGTCCCTCCCCAGCATCCTTGTAGGCCCCCTTCAGATACTGGAAGGCTGCTATGAGGTCTCCATGCAGCTTCTCGTCTCCAGGCTGAACAGCCCCAACTTTCTTCATAAGGGAGGTGCTCCAGTCCTCTTAACTGCCTCGTGGCAGCAGTATGATATCAATGGCTCCTATTACGGAGTCATTTTTCTCACCACAGAGATCTACTTATTAACCTCATTTAAGATCATCTGTTTCTACCACTTCCAAAAAGACTTGAAAGGTCTGACTTTGTCCAAATGCTATTAGTTTGGAAAATACTGTCCAAGACAAGTCTCTAAGCTTCTAGCCCACATAATTCTCAAAATGGTATTTACACAATGTCTTTTGGGATTTGTACATGATAGCACTACTTTAAGCTTCTTCCCATCACAATCTCCCTCTGTCTGCTCAGACCAAACAGCAAAATAGCAGTTTAAGCTAGGAGTTACTCTTTCTACATATTAGTAAAAAGGAAAGTATAAGTTAATTACATCCTGAACATCAGGAAACAATTAACAGCTTTCTGTTATATCACCCTGATTTCTAAGCTATACAATTATATGCTACTGAAGAAAAGGATGTGTGATTATCAAAAGAGGATCTTTTCTGCACAAAATGAAAGGAAATTGTTCCGCCGCTGACAATCAGGGCTATAAATAATGCCTAGCTAATATCTTCTCAGGAGTCATTTCCGTTACTCGCAATCCCAACTTTGAGTGATGTGCTGGCCATGTGTTGCCAGATTCTCCTCCCAAAGAGGATGAGCGTAAGTGCTGGACTCTGATTCCTCAGACAAGCACTCGCAACTTCAGCTTCCTGTGAATATTCTGCAATACTCATTGGAATTAAATTAAAAATCATCGGGTTTAGAACCATATTGTAATTATGCCTTGCATTCAGTTTGCCTCCTAAATGAGAGCTGAGAATGGCTTGTGAAAACACAAAGGAATACACAGGCTTGCTTTAAGCAGCCCCAGCGCTTTGAAGACATGAGTAACAATGTGAAGAGCAACAAATACAGCACACAAACAGTTCTTTTTAACTCCTGCCAATAAACTCATTCAGCCCAATATGCAGGGAAGTGGTGCAAACACAGAGCCAGCGGATTGTACAACCGCTTAGCTGAACACTAGTGGAAACATTACAGCAATATGCCTGTTTTGGCAATGGACCTTAGTATAAGCAGCAATGAAATAAACCCACATAAACCTCCAAACTACAAGTCAAAGGACACCGTGTTAGAAGGCTGCTGTGTGACCTCTAACAGGGGAGTGGGAGAATCTTTCCAAACCAGGTAGATGATATAAGATCCATAAAGCATAAATATGGTATTGTTAGTGCTGCTTATCAGCAGAACTTTGGTCTCTGCAGATTCCTTGTGCAATGCATCTCCAAGACAGCTATACATCTCCCCTAGAAAGTTCAAGTTCTACTCCAAGTTTTCCTTCCCTATTATCTTACACCTCAAGGTTTCTTCTATGCACTGTCCCTGACAAACATTGTCTTGTTTGGCTCTTATCTAGCTGGAATGCTCTTGGAAAGTTTTCACAGCTCTTGACCTCAGTGATGTTGCCCATCTCCCTCATTCCTTCCACTGCCTCCCCCTCTCCTGTCACATCAAACACAGTATTACTGTGCTTATCTTGACTTTCAAGCTCCCACCTTTGCTATCACCATCCCTCAGGTGGTGTTGGCTTTTGCTCTGACTAGTCATTTAGTTCCAGTTTTTCCATTCAGTTTTAAATCTTCAAGAGAGAATCTTTGTGTTTGCTGCCTTAAATACACCAGAGGCACCCTCATCCAAACAGCCTGCACCCAAACTGCATCCAGACAGAGCTTTTCTGCAGCAGTAACAGATATTGGCTCAATGCTGCTGTAATACACAGCACAACTGACAGTCCCCTGGTTCTCCACAGAAACCAGGAAACTCTCATCTGCCTGCAAATCCCTGTAGCACAGCTGTGGTGGCCCATGTAATCACCCACACAATTGCAAGGAAGTAGGGAATTACGGCCTTGCTATATGAAAGCCAGCTTCTATATTTGCTCTGAATTAGCAAGCCCAATCAGGCATATTTTTTAATTATCCATAAATGCACCTTTGAGATCTGAACGTGCTTACTGGATGGAGGCACTGTTAGGAAGACTGTAAAATTACAGGGCTGATAATTAAGGTGGGGGTGCATTCTGAAGTCCTGTCACACTGCTAGCACAGTGGTGTGCTGGTCATATAAGTTACATAGTACAATTTCAAAACATAATAAATGTCACCATTTGTCTCTATTGATGCACACTAACCTGACAAGACTGCAGAAGTAAAGGTAAAACCCTTGAAAGAGAAATAATGCAGGCAAATTGCAAACAGTTTCTGTTCCTATCTCATAACAACACGTGCACTGGGCATTTGAACTCAACATGGTTTTTATAGTCACTCTTCTGCTGGAGTCTGAAATTTTTTAATGGGAATCCAGCAAATCACAGAATCATAGAATGCTTGACCCATGTTGAGTTTAGGCAAATTAAGCACTGAGGGGGTGTTTGAGCAAACCCAGCAGTGGCTGTTGCTACTGTTCCCTCTCTCCATCCTTGACCATGTCACCCCAGTGCTGGCACTGCTCTGACCTCACGCTGGGCCTGTTTAGAAAGTTAATTTTTTCTTACTTGGCTTCAGCTGCTTTACTTCCCTGTGCTTCTGATCCCAGACGAACACCAGTGCGAAGTGCAAGGGAAGCGATAAGAGCAGGGCAGTAGCAGCCTGCAGTTAGATCCGCTCTATCAGAAAACCACAGCCTTAAACTGTACGTCAGTGATGGGGCGGGGGGGAAGCCAGCACCCATTTCTCCACTCGTTCTTCTTCAGAGAAAGCTTTTATGTGGTCATGCGGTAAATCTGTTTGTAAAACTGACCCAACTGAAATATCAGCCATCCAAAAGCCCTGCTGATGACTTCCCCAATGCAGGTCACTGTGTGGTGATGGCTCACAGATGCTTAAGCCAGGCGAAAGGACAGGAAGCACAGAGGAAGAAACCAGGAGGCAGAAACACCTATGTCAGTGTGGGTACAAGAAAGAGAGGACCAACTGCTTTCAGCAGCAGTACTTGCTCAAAGTTTTAGCTATCCAAACTACTAGCTTCACTCCTTTAGCACCAGGCATACTTGGATCCCTGAGTAGCTGTGCCATGATGAAAAGCCCAGCTGAGGAACAAAAATAGATGTAACAGAAGCAAACCTGCTGATGATCACTGCCTGAGGAGACTCTGTTAGCTTCACAGGTTTCTCTAGAGCCTGGGTGAGCCTGTGACACTGTCTGTGGGTTATCATTCCCATTTCTCCATGCTACCATGAAACTCAATGCTTCAGAGTTTCCAAAAGAGAAAGGAGTAAGACTGCACATTATTTTACTTCCACTCCTGCTATATAGCACTCTCCTGGCAGTGTAGGTTTAAGTAGTTTATTTTCTTTAATGCTGAGATCAGTTTTATTCTTTCTGCTGCTAGGAACAAAAGCATATTCGCAATACAGTCATTTCTCATTAAGGACTCGGGAAAAATATGGGATTCAAGGGAAAAGTCAAATCTCCAAACCATTAAAAAAATTAAAATAATTAAAATTAATGACTGGTGTTGATATTTACGAAGTTGTTTAAAAATCCCTTCTCAGCTTCCCTTCTGCTAGCTAGTGGAAGCAAACTGCCTTTGTAAATCCGTCTCTTCATTCTATTGTAATACCAAGAGTTTTAGTCAAAACAGTGTGACTAAGGATTCTTGTGAGCCCATGTCCAAACAGGTTTAAGCTGGTTTTAATTCCAGTGGCTTATATATTAAAATTGTTTAAAATACATGGCTTATCTGTCCTCCTCTTGCTTAAGAAAAAAACCAAATCCATAACCAACCCATAACTAGAATGTGAAGTGCGTCCTTCACTTAACGAGTGCCAGTGGTTCTGCCAAGACCTGAAGCTTTGCAGTTTCTGTCTTTATTAACATTTAGAGTCTTAATGCAATTTTTCTTCAGGGACCAGGTACACAAACCAAACCTGCTTAGCTATTGCTTCTTACCCAGCCATTCATCCTCTCTGACAGTTTTTCACCAATTTAATCTCTTCCTACAAAGTTTATTATGAAGAGATGACTGTATTCAACCCTGGCCTTGAACACAGGAGAAAAAGTACCTTTCTTACTAAAAGGACTCACACAAGCCTGCTCTGCCAGGAAGAGAGACGCAAAAGAGTTAACCACAACAGAAGGTATGTTTGATGCTGTGACAATACCCTTCACTTCCTTAAGTTTTACATCAAACCACTGAAATTCTTTATGATTCACACTTCAAAAAGTACTGAAGTCTACAGATATAAGAAATACCTCAATTAAAATGAGACTCACTAGTGCCTCTGTAGTCCCTGTCCATTGATGAACCAGGGAAAGCTGGTTGACCTCCCTCCTGGCTTCAGTCTGCTCTCTCACTCTACAGACATGATTTCAGAGAGATAAAAGAGTAGATCCTTTTCTCAACACTGTACCCAAAGCTCCCCACCCATCCCAGCACACAGCATCACTTCTGCATCTCACACTTGGGAGGTATTCTTCTCTGCTCTTTCAGGATGCCACTCGCGGTCTTAGTGTCTGACCTCCCAAACCAGAAATCCCAGTTCCAACAGAGTCCCACTTTGGTTCCCCAAATTGGTGGCCTTACACAGACCCTCCCTTGCCAGTCGTAGCCTGCTACTGCTGCAGGAAACCACTACCAGTTGCAGCCAAGATTTGTGTTGCAAGAGCTTTATTTTTCTCCAGAGCATACAGTGCCTACCCCTGCTGGGACCTGATAAACAGCTCAAATTCCTAGGCGCTATCACTACACAAATAGTAAATAATAATGACAAATGATAGGACTTTTCTGTCACGGTGCCAGCCTATGGCCACTACCCCCACAGAAGCAGGGATTGTGTAGTAAATGTAAAACTAGATGGCTTTTGGCACATTAATTCTGCCTCTCCTGCACAAGTATCAGCATCAAAACTGTCTCCTTCACCCATTCATGGGCAGCTCCTCTAACGTAAAATAAATACCAAACATTTGTGCATGTGCTACACACATCCAGGTTCCTTTGCTTGCCTGCTGGCCTCTGCTAACCTGAGACAAAAGTTAATGAGTGACTGTGTCTGGAATGCAATACATAAAATATACAGCATAAACCACTGGAACAACATCCGCCTTCTTGTGTACATAACAAAAGAGCGATTGCTATTTGCACATGGGTTGTTAACTACTTGATCTCTGAGTTGTGCTTGAGGAAAGCTGCTGATGGGAATGACTGAGTTATTAAAAGGCATCGCTTAAAGGAAAGAACTGAGCATACAAAAGCCTTACATCTTACATTCCTAGAACTGATGAATAGCCACAAAGTTTACTGAAGGACATGAGAAATTGAGATTCCTGGCCCAGGAATCACATACATATATGTATACATCTGTATCTATGCACGTGTGCATGCTTGTATGTACACATGGGACATAGGTCATTAAAATTAGTACAAACAGGCAAGACTGAAACACATGACAAGGTGCATCAGGCATCAAAGATACCAGAAAAAATTGAAAATATACATTTGAGAAACACATGCTTTTATAGAATTAAAATAATTTATATTTATTAAGATATATAATTGAAAGTGCTGTGATAGAGTAGAGAGTTAGCAGGGAACTTCTCGATTTCAGAGCATTCATTTTGCACCTCTATCAACCTTTACTTTGACACTTTTCTTTGGTGGAACCTCGTAGAGAAGACAGATTGACAATTTTTTGGTTGCTTGATTTTGGAAAACAGATTCATGAAAGTGAAATTATTTGAATAGAGACTCCATACAGATCCATACAGGTCTGATGTTATACTCTCCTGTGTCCTATCCACCCTGAAGAAGTCAGCACATGAGAACCTTCTCAAGTGAGAGAACTGAAAACAATTTTCTCCAGGGTTAGTTTTGAGCCCGATCCACAGCTCTTGGCTAAGTGAAATGCAACTACTGGTAGAGAAATAAGGAGGTGGCAAGAACAAGGAGCAGGGCACAGAAAAACACATCAACACTTTAGGTGGAGGTACAATATTGTACCGGCTTAGGCAAATTACAAAATCACATCTTAATTAATTCTGTCTCTAAAAATGGCATATATGTTTGTTTAATATCTGAAGATTGGTCAGGACCTGACTACAGAGGAAGTGGCCTCTTAAATCCTTACGTTCCTTTTAGTATATAAGCTTACACTATAATGTTAATATATTTCATACATACTGATAGCATTTAATAAATCATGTAGCTATATGCTATATGGTTAATATACTTCTATATTATAGCAAAACATTAACACTAAGGCTCTCTTGATCACATTCCTCTAGAAACAGTTATGTGCCCTGGGTTCTTTACAACCTTAGGCTGCCAATGAACTTTTGAATCCTACCACTGTAAAAAAGGCTGACTATTGCTCAAAATAAGGAAAAAAATTATGGACCTGTAGGTGCTATCACCCTTCAGAAGTTAATGACTCTGAAAGTTATGCACTGCAGTATGTTAAGAAGTTTTCTTAAAGTGATAATCTCCCTGAAGTGAGACCTTTGGAAGACCAGTGAAAACTAGTTTTGACTTGTCCTGCAGCTTCCAAATGTATAGTTATTTACCACGTAAAACCTCTCTTGTAAGATGGAAGTCATATACAAACCATATATAAAAAAGGCAAACAAATCTCTATTGAACCTTATCTTGCATTTGTTCTCTTCCAAAAGAAAGAAAGATCTCTGAGAAATACGCTTCATATTTCTCTAAGCAGAAAGACAGAAGATGCTGAACTAAAAGAACTATTCTATCAAAATCATTGGCTCATCTAACAATTTTCCTAATTATTTACTCAACTACTCAACACAATGGTGAATGGGGAAAGGTGTTGCTTCTTGTAAAGGCTGGTGATAAAGACATATCCATAAGTCTGCAGACATTAAACGTCATTCAAGTTACACCTAGCACAGAGAACTGCACCACATATACAATGGCAATATTGGTTTTTGGTTGGTTTTCCTATTTTTTATAAAAAAGGTGCTCTTTTAATATTGCTGTTCAGTCAACTGAAGCTTGAAGACACCCTGAATGAGCAGGCACACTTTATGCAAGAAATGAGGGACTCTTGGAAGATATACCTGATTCCAATGACTATCTGGTATCAAGAAACAATCAGCAGACAAGGAAGACTGCAGACACCCTGGTTTGTAAAACAGGCAGCCAACTTGTGTATCAAAACACGCTCATTGAAACTGCTTTTGGTTGCCAGAGGCAAGATCAGCTCTAAGTTAATGCTCAAACCCAGAGAGAGAGATACTTTAATCTTTCTGCCAAACCGTGCTGAAATGGGCACAACCTGTTGCCTTTGACTGGGAGGGAAATGAACTTGGAATTGCTCTGATTCTGATAAAATTCTTATCGACTTCAGTAGTGCCATTATATGTTCCCGTTATTATGCTTCCACAATGACTATCCAAAGCACTAAGGCTGTGACACCTTCCTTTAAGCACATCCAGCAAGACAAAGGAAGCTCAAGGATATTTGCTTCCCCAGAGCTGCCCCAGGCAAGTGTTTGCAATAGCGGGGTGGAAGTTTTGAAGGGCTCTCCTGGTCGTGAGGAAGCTGAAGGCCTCATGATCCTCCCAAGCACAGCTTGTCGCTTCTTCAGGAGACACGTCCATATGCATCCCTTGTAACTTACGGAACCCGTTAAGGGCAGCTCTGTTGTAGCCATCCCTCCCAAAAAAGCCCGCCACTGAACAGCTATAAGGTCTCTGAAACTGCAGCAGAACAGAGGGAAGAGCTGGGGTTTTGGAGCTGTCAGGCAGTCACCCCAGTTCTCGCCTTGCTCTTCTAGTCTCCTGCAAGGCAGCTAGAACCTTCCAATGGGTCTGTCCTGAAGTGCCACGCTGCTGAAATCTTCAGCTTTGTTTCATGGCTGTCAGCCTGTAATTTAAAGGCTCGCCAAGAGCCAAAATTCAGAAGTCTTCACTTTAAAAAATATGTTTCTATTAACCAAGAGCTACTGGGCACAAAGGCAAAGGACACTACTGGATGTAAAAATCTACCATGTTAGCTAAAATACAGCTCAAGATCATGTTTATTTTCCCATAAATCATCCCACCCATGAACCAGAATTTACATCAGGGCATGATCTGCCACTAACTGCTCATGGCCAAAACTGGTGGGTGCACGTGCAGGGCACACAGGGCAGAGGCTCCTGACCTCACAAAGGAGAAACACAGATTACAAGCAACTGAGGGATAGTGGTAAGGAGAGGGGAAAAATTCCTTGATCTCCTCCTCTTCCTCCTCTAGCCAGCTTGTCCTTGCCTGGGGAGGGGAAGGGGGCACAGGGCTTCCATTCCGCACCACCACCACTGCCAGTGTGCAAAGCCAGGCTTGCCAAGGTGCTGCTTGGATGACTTCAGCCCTCACAGGACTGAGTAAGTCCCTGCCAGAGAGGGACAGATATGCAATGAACAGGCCACAGGAATGGGGGCTATGAGGCAAGGCAGGAGGCTGGGGAAAGACATGCAATGGGAGCTTCATAAGGAATTTATATCAAGCAGCTCTCCTAAGTATTTGAGTTTAGACACATGCGTTGTTTGGTCTAGTACAAGAGTGCTTTAAATACCTACATTTGGTTGGCTTTGTGTAAGCAACACCATGCTCACAGTTTCGTTTTACACTTCTACTCCTCAGTTATGTGTTCATCTCACAGTATGCAACACTTGCTCACACGCACTTTCACCCAAATACACACATAATCACCTGTCCGGCTACATCACCCCTTCTGGGGGCTTATCTTGCAGTTGTAAGCATCACTAAGAATAGTGTACAGTACATTTCCTTGAGTGCATGTGTGTGCTGGTTCTCTGTCATTTGTTTGCCTGCCCCAAAGGCTGCCGAGATAGCCTGTCTTTGATCCTAAAAACCCTCCATGTTTTCATTTAGCTTTAACAATTATACACTTATCTTGGACAGGAAAAGGGAAACTTTAAATGCAGAGTTGTCTAAAACTCTTCTACCAGCCAGCTTTCTATCGCATATTTTATGGCTTTTATTGTCTAGAAAACTGAAGAAAACTAACCCTTCACATAGAGTATCCCAACAGAGAAACAAAACAGAGCTAACAAAAAACTGGGGGAATAAAGGCAATTTTAGGGTCAGTTTCACATGACAGTCCCAGCTGACCCAACACCTCACTGCTGCCAAAATGGGAGATCTCACTTCTTCTCTACCACCTCCTCTCCTTGCTCCTAGCTCCACATTCCCACCACCTATCTACTGTGGGTTATGGCAGTCTGCAGATCAGAAACCTCACCTACCAGCTGGATCGCTGCACTGGATCTGCTACCAGGAAGTGCAAGAAGTACAGGAATAAACACAAGGGAGGAGCTGGGATCACACAGCCAGGAGTGGGGAGCGGAAAAAGGGTCAGAGGGAGAGAGGATCCCCTCAATCAGCAATATCTAGACATCATGCAGGCTGAGTTGTTAACGAAACCAGAGTCCAAGAAGATCTAGGTCACTTCCTACCAAGTTGCAAAGGAATGTCCACAGGTAACTTCACAGGATGGGTAATAACGGTTGGACTTGATGATTTAACAGTTGGACTTGATGAACTTAAAGATCTTTTCCAACCTAGTTGATTCTATGATTCTGTAACTTTTTTCTACCTGTAGATCATCCTGCCCCAAAATAGCACTGTTTCATTACCTTAATGAAGAAGATGACAAATGTCATCCTTGACTGTGACACTGATGAGCTGATTCTAGGAACCAGATTTGTTGAAGTTTCCTCAGTCTTCTCCTCAGGGAAAGATTGCACAGCTTTTACATTTAACTATGAGGTACACAGAAAGATTAATGTGATCTTAATAGAAATTTTGTATTAGCCTCGAATCCTCTGCTTCCAGTGTGGTAAATTAGGAACAGCAGGATTCTTATCAGGCACTCGGATGAACAGATCTGCACTAAGCCACTACAGAGAGCCACTGCAGCCTCTCACCCCAGGTTTTACTTCAGGCTACTTCGAAGAGGAATCTCAAGCTTGGACCAGACACTGGTGTGTACTGGAGCCAGACCACTATACCAACATTTAATCCCCAAGCAGGAGTACCACTGGTGTGCATCACAAGGTGTCTGTGGTCCTCACCTTGTGGATGCGACTGGTAACAGTGTCTGTACTAGCAGCAGTGACGGCACTTCCCTGATCAAGCACCATTTCTATCATTTGCAGTGTCTGTCTGGCATTTGAACAAGAAGTTCAAAGAAAATTCAAGTAAAAGCTACTGGGAAAGTATTTTTAAACTCTCTTTCTAGTTACACGTATGACATAATAAGACTTTTCTTCCTGAATCACAGGATGTTCCATCAACAGACTGAAAGCCTTAAAATTTCTTTTTCTCGCCCGTGGCGTGCGGGTGCAGATGGCACATGAAATACATCACAGAAATAAAAAATTAACTGAGTCAGGCATTTTTGTGAAAGGTTTCTGCGCTACGCACAGCTCCAGTCACACACACTGTTAATTACTCCTGGCACTGACTGTGGGGATCCCCGTCCATCTGCTGGGACCAGCTGAAGCAGAACAAACCCGAGCCCTGGGGAGAAAAATGCTCCTCTGCAGGGGCACTGCCCGCACGGTTGTGGGCCGGACAGCTTCCCCGCGCTCCGCTCCTTCCTCGCTGGAGTGTCCGAACACTTCACTGCTGATGGTTTCTCTGGAGGGTTTTGATCTTTACAGATGCAACTCTCCTTCTGCAGCGCTTGATGTCTTTAGGGATGCAGCAGCCTG
>NW_009928671.1:0-10538 GCF_000696875.1 Nestor notabilis
GGCACCAGCCGCTCCTCACAGGGGACACCTGTGCACATTCGACACCTTGTCAGGTAAAGAGCATGACATGGATTTCAATGTTTTTAGTTATCTTTCCTCCTGGAGACATAAAATAGTAAAATACTGTTCCAGCATTAAAGTTAACTACCTGTAGCTTTGCTGGTGCATTCTTTTGGTACAGAGGTTTTATGTAGCCAGGGTTTTAAAAACCAAAGCCGCATTTCCCTAAGTTTAGTAGTTTAGTGTACAAAATAGGCTAAAGGAAAAGAAAAAAAAAACAAATCCAAACCCAAAACAAACAAACGAACGAACAAACAAAAAAAACACACCACCACCACCCCCCCCAAAAAAAAAAACTAACAAAAAAAGCAAAACCAAACCCCACACAAATGACAACAAAATCCAAAATCCCACGTCTGCTCTTTCTTAGGAAATATTCATCAGAGTCCTCTTAGATTCGAATCAGGTCTATAAAATAGTAGGTCTTCATTCCTTAGCTTTTAATCTTTGCCTTACACTAATGATGATGCACAGGGAGACCTATATTAGAACCCACTTCAGTAGACATAGTTTTATTAAATAAACTGGAGCTGGAAGAGAACTACTGTTTTTGCTGTTGACTGCATTGAGGGCTAAGGTTTTACTGTCAAACTTTATCAGTATTTAGAAGATACTTCCTAAACAGACAAGAACAAATCCGATATGCATATATGGGGAGCTAACTATTTCTGAGCAGAACGTGCACTTGTAATCCTGTTTTCTTCAGCAGACGGGCATCAAAATGAGTGAAGAGGGCCTGAGCTCTGGTTTTGGTTCAGACAGTGACACTGAATGGAGAAGATTTCTTTTTTCCCTCCTTTGCCATGTCCATTTGGAAGGTGACTTTTTCTTCCTCTGTATTTGAATAATACCTCACAGACAGTTCTGACTTCTAACTGCTATTGTAATAATAAATAGAAAGAATAAACAGAATGTATATACAAACATAGCATTTCAAATATCTAGGCTAGCATTATATTTTGGATACTAATTCAGGATGCAGCTTCATGAGAGATTAAGTAAACCTAAATGTCAGCACACCCTTTGCTCTGGCACATTTACTTATCTTGGTTTTCTGACGTGTCAGTGCACTTGCAAAGTCAGCAGAAAAGTAACCCAAGAAAGAAATAGAATAGTTTCCTGCAAGCTCAGTAAGTTGAATTGATTCATTGGAAGACCAAATGAATGCTGGAACTGTTACAAAGGAAGAGGAAGAAAGTGGAGAACTGCAGCAGCCTAATTTAAATCAGTTTATACTGCTCTAGAATTATTTCTGATTTAACAAGAAAAGTAAACAGTTTATAAAGCTTAATGGAAAATGCATGTGAACCATGTTAACGTACGGTTTGAGCTGAGAAACAGTTATTTTTCTTCCTGGTAGCTGATACAGTGCTGTGTTTTGACTTTAGTCTGAGAACAATACTGATGACACACCAATGTTTTAGACATTGCCAAGTAGCACTTACTCTGATCAAGGACTTTTCAGTCTTATGTTCTGCCAGTGAGGAGGGGCACGAGAAGCTGGGAGAAAGCAGAGACAGGACACCTGACCCAAACTAGCTAACGGGGTAATCCATACCACAGCACATCATGCCCAGTATATAAACTGGGGCGAGTTACCTAGAGGGGACCGATTGCTGTTCAGGTCAGGCTGGGTATCAGTCAGCAGGTGGTGAGCAACTGTATTGTACATCACTTGTGGGCTTGTTTTTTTTTTCCTTTTCTAGTTTTATATTTTCTCTTCTTGTTATTTACATTATTATTGTTAGTAGTAGTAGTAATAGTATATTTTATTTTAAACTGTTCTTATCTCAACCTGCAGTGGGGGAAAAAGGGGATGAGCGAGTGGCTGCATGGTACTGAGTTGCTGGCTGGGTTTAAAACACAGCATGTCATCTGTAATTTTTTTAATTTATATTTCATAACTAATATTTTCTGGAACAAAATTTTGACACAATGTGGGCTTCAGATTATTGAAGAAAAGCTGGTTGAGTATTAGCTACAGTTTTAACATAACAAGTCTAAGAAAAAAAATTTGCATGATTCTCCCTTACCTGTATTTTCTGATGACAGGGTTGTCTATTTTTTTTTTAACTCTATCTCATAGAGAAAGAAAAACCAGAAAACTATTTCTTATCACTTATCTTTAGTGGATACCTACTGCTGTAAACACAGAGCAGCAAAAAGACTAAGAAAAAGGTGAATTCACCATTCAGTGGGGAGGGGAACCTAGTGACACAGGACATAGAAAAGGCCAAGGTACTCTATGCATTTTGATTTTTCTTTTTTTATAAATTTTTCTTTTAGAAACTCAGTTCCTTGAGACTGCTAGAGTCTTAGGGAGTGAAACAGTAACCACAGTAGAGAAAGATACACTTAGGGAGCACCTGGGCCACCTAGACTTAGAGAAGTCAATGGGCTGAGATGAGATGCATCCCGGGTACAGATGGAACTTTGCCATATTTGAAAGGGAACTTGCGGCAATTGGAAAAAGACGAACATCACAGTCATCTTCAAGAAAAACAGGAGGGAGGAACCAGGGAACTGCAAACTAGTAAGCCTCACTTTGGTCCTTCAGGATGTTAGGGGTCAAATCCAATGGAAGACATTTCAAGATATTTCCAAATTCATGAATACAAGACAGTGGTCAGGAACAGCTAGCAGGAATTCACCAAAGGCAAACAGAGTCTTGGTAAATCATGATGAGAGGGCCAGCTCTGTGAACAAGCAGAGAGTAGATATTGTTTTCCTTGACTTTAACAAGGCTCCTGATCCCATCTGCCATTGTGTAATAATAGGCAAATTGGTGAGATATGGACTCGATAAGGGGACTACAAAATGAATGGAAATTTGGAAGGACCTTTGGCAGCTGGTGTCTTAGTGATATTCCTCACAGACTGATGCTGGCACCAAAACTGTTGAATGACATTATTGACATAGAATATGAAATGAAATGTATCTTCAGAAAGTTCACAGCATACACTGAATTGTGTGTCATGTCTCAATATGCTGGAGGGCAGGACTGCTAGTGTGACCTAGACAAACTGGGAAAGATGGGCTGACAAGGACTTCACAGAACTGAACAATTTCATACACCTAGGCTAGAATAATCCTCCACAACAGTACAAGATGGGCGTTGATGGATTAGAAAAAAGTGTTCCAGAGGAGAGCTGAAGGGACATAGTGAACAGCAAACTGAAGAGGAGTCAACCATCTACCTTGCTAAAAAGAAGGGTAACAGAATCCTGGGCTGCATTAGCAAGTGTAGCGAGCAGGCCATGGGGAGGTGATCCTTCCCCTCTACTCAGCGTTTGTGCAACTGCACCTGGAGTATCATGGAATCATAGAATCATAGAATGGTTTGGGTTGGAAGGGATCTTGAAGATCATCTCGTTCCAACCCCCCTGTCTTGGGCAGGGACACCTTTCACTAGACCAGGTTGCTCAAAGGCCCATCCATCCTGGCTTTGAACACTTCCAGGGATTTGAGCAGGTGTTTCACTAGATAACTGCAGGGAGTCTCCTCCAATCTGTGCAGAAGTGCAGCGGTATTGGTGTTATTGATCATATCTTTCCAGCATAAGTGTTCATGTAGCACTAATTAGATTCTCCAATCCTGTCCTATGTGGCTACACTTATAATATGGAATGGATTCTGCCAACACTGTTTCAATTCTGATTGTTTTCATTTGCGCTAAGTGGAAAAGTGGAATGGTCACATAGAACATTACATGTTCTTTCCCTCTCTAAATGTGGGTGAGAGAGGAATTTAAGTTTGTCCTTCCATAAATAAGGAATCCTTGCCTATTTTTTATGTCTAGTGATGAATTGTCAAGTATGTCTCTATCATTAATTTTTAGCATGTACTGCTACAGTTTTGGAGCGATCTGTTATTGTTAAACACTAATTTCAAAATTAGGAGTCAAATTCTTTATATTAATGTACTGGTGTCCTGGGTTCAGCTACAGCAGTCATTTTTTCTCCTTCTTAGTAGCTGGTGCAGTGCTGTGGTTTTGACTTTCAGTCTGGGAACAACACTGGTAACACCGATGTTTTTAGTTGCTGCTAAGTAATGTCTACTCTGACCAAGGACTTTCTCAGTCTCATGCTCTGCCAGGGAGGAGGGGAAGCCATGAGGAAGCAGAGACAGGACACCTGACCCAAACTGGCCAAAGGGGTATTCCATACCACAGCACGTCATGCCCAGTATATAAACTGGGGGGAGTTACCCGGAAGGCCCAGATCGCTGCTCGGGTCGGGCTGGGTATCGGTCGGAGGGTGGTGAGCGGTTGTGTCCTTTTCCCTTGTTATTCCTCTTATCATTATCACTGGTAGCAGTAGTGGTTTGTGTTATACCTTAGTTACTGGAGAGCTGTTATCTCAACCCGTGGGAGTTACATTCCTTCGATTCTCCTCCCCATCCCTCCAGGAGTGGGGGGGAGGAAGGAAGAGGGGTGGGAGTGAGCGAGCAGCTGCGTGATTCTGGGTTGCCGGCTGGGCTTAAACCACGACAACTGGAGAATTATAGTTGATCGCCTTTCTGTATATCTTTTTGAGATACCACAAACATCTCGGTAATCTAATGACTCTTTTGTGATTGAGAATATATAATTTTACACATTCCATAAAACATGATTGTGTATAAAATGTTATCTATCAAAAGCATGAAGTGTAATTATTATTATTTTTCTTTAAATTAAAATGTATCAGTAAAAGTTCTGCATAATTTCCACAGTAGGAGTGTTGCATAAAGATTTAGTACCAAAAGGAACCTGTTCTTCACTGAATAGAATTGTGTAGTATATAGCACACATAAAAATGAAAAATCTCATCTTTGTTAAGAAAAACTGAATCTACAGAGAATTATCAAAAAGTCGAGTCACAGAATAATGACATATAAAGTTCCATGCTGACTTTTCTGAGACAAGATGTATGTTACAATTGTGCTACATTAACAAAAGATTAGTTAAATATGCCAATTATGTCTTCAGTGTAAAATTTCCCCCTCATTCAGTATCACTAGGAAGTTGGGAACTATTTTAAAGATTTTTTCTATTTTAATCATCAGAAGACAGAAAATTTCATTTAAAAAAAAAAGTTTTATTAAAACTAACATCTTCCTTTTTTTTAATTTACACCATATTATTTTTTTTTTTTTGCTTCAGATATTATTAGAATTATTAAAAGTTGTCATGAGCAATTCCAGTGTTTTCACTGGAACTTCCTGTAAGGGACTTGATCCAATATTTACAGAAAGCAAAAGGGATTTTTTTCTTCTGATTTGAATAGGGGTTAGAATACTTCCATAACACTGGTTTTGTGTTCATATATATGAAGTATTCAGTGAAAAATACAGTGGGTTGGGGTTTTTGTCATCAAGAGAGTATATTCCAAATGGAAATGATCAGTTGGGATTCTTTTTCATTTATTTTAATGTGTTTACTTTTATACAGTTGGCAATGACACGAGGAACAGTTCATATATCTGTCCTGATCTGATCTTGTTGGTATAAACTATTGATCTACTGATTTTAGTGACGAAGAATAGTAACAGTCCCAGTGTGATGAAAGTTGTCTTGACTTGAGGGTACATTTCTGTTTCAAATCCCATGGTAATAATGTCAAATGTTTCTACAGAAGTTTAAAACCTGCTCCAATTAGAGCTTCTTGGAAGGTACTGAGAAGAAAGAAAAAGCAAACAGATTTATTAAACATAATAATGCATTTCTGTGTGCTTTTTTATTAGAAATGTATTCCTGTCTTGTTAAATTAACAGAGGTTATCCTTGTTGTAACCATCTCTATCTGCTACATAAATATACATTTGACCTTTAAAAATGTGACAGTTTAAATTTCTATTATTTCTTGCTAAGCTCTTTATTGTCATTTTAAAGTTAGGGAATAACATTAGATTTGTTAGAATCTTCAAAATTATAATAACTTTATTTTCAATATAAATGAAAGCCAATGCTTTCTGTGCACTGGGAGCAGTCATTTCCTATTAATTTCTGCTTATCCACATTACATGAATTGAATATACAGAACTGCACATAGGGGATTGCAATACTCTGTTTCAATTAATTTCTAATGATAATTGGGAGTCAAACCCCTTTGTATGGCTTTGATAACCCAAAAGAAATTTTTTAAAGAATCCAGTAAATGCTTAGGGAAGGACTCAACATCAAGTATTTGAGTTGACATTAAGACAACTAATTATGCTTTTTGAGTTAAACATATAACTAGCTTTTCCGTCATTTGCATACAATCTGGGGTTTAATTCAGAATCTTTCAGTGAAGTAGGAATCTTTCAAAAGCTTTAGTGGAAGTCAGTGGTCAAGTGGGAAAATAGGAACTTTATGTCTTGATGGATGAGATCTTCACACTTTCTATTCCCTGGTCTGAGCCACACTCCATTTTGAGGGAACAGGGTAAAAATGAAAGAGACAGTACAGAGACCCCATTCGTCTTTTCTTCTTTACTGCTAACCCCAGCTCAGCAAACAACATTGCTTGTATTCCTAAAGTTAAGTTGCCCATAACATTAACAGGAGAAAAAAGTAACTAGGGAACTGATAATTTAAGGTCAGAAAAAAAGAAATACTGTTGCAGTAAAAGGATGTAGGGAGATTGTTCCAAATGGTAGCTCTATAGTACAAAGAATCTAGTAATGATATGGCTGCAGGGAGGGCAGGTGGACAACAGGACAGAGGGAACCGTTAAAAGAATGATGAGACAGTATATCCCTAAACTATCACACATGTTTTTCCTGGTTTAAAAAAAAAAATTAATTCTAGATTTACATACTTAATCTTCACATGTTTTGGAAAATCATAGGACATTAGAATGGTTTGGATTGGAAGGAACCTTAAAGATCATCTAGTTCCAATCCCCTGCCACGAACAGGGACACCTTCCACTAGACCAGGTTGTTCAAAGCCCCATCCAGCCTGGCCTTGAACGCTGCCAGGGATGGGGCATCCACAGCTTCTCTAGGCAACCTGTGCCAGCACCTCGTTATTTCTCATAATGAAGAATTTCTACCTAATGTCTAATCTAAATCTACCCTCTGCCAGTTAAAAGCCATTCTCCCTTGTCCTGTCCCTTCATGCCCTTGTAAAAAGTCCCTCTCCAGCTTTCTTGTAGGCTCCCTTTAGGTATTGGAACGTTGCTATAAGGTGTTCCCTGAGCTTTCTCTTCTCTAGGCTGAACAACCCAAACTCTCTGCCCAGCCTGTATTTGTGCTTGGGACTGCCCTCGCCCAGGTGCAGTACCTTGCACTTGGCCTCATTAAACCTCACGAGGTTTGCACAGGCCCACCTCTCAAGCCTGTCAAGGTCCTTCTAGATGGTATCCCTTCCCTCCAGCATGTCAACCACATAGCTTGGTGTCACTGGCAAAATTGCTGAGGGTGCACTCAATCCCACTGTCCATGTCACTGACAGAGATCTTGAACAGTACCAGTCCCAATACCGAGGAATGACACTCATTACTGGTCTCCACTTGGAATCTCACTGTTGGCACCAAATCTCTGAGTGTGACCATCCATCCAATTCCTTAACCATCAAGTGGTCCACTTGTATGCAACTGATGACCTAAAAGGAAAGAACTTTAAGTTCCAAAACAGAAATGCTGAAGAAAACTTAATTTTGGGATTTCATGTGCTAGCACCTTTGCTCTCTTTTCTTTATTTAAACTGATGCTCTAAGGTGCTGCACATGAAAAGCCCTGGAATAAAAATAGAATGGCACATTAAAGAGAAAAAAAGGTTTAAAACACATTATGCTGTGTTGCCATGTCATTAATATGCTTATTTATTTTAAATTGTTTTCTATATGTTAGATTAGGATTGTTATCTAAAACTGGGTCCCTGTCTTAGCTAGCCATTTTCAAATGTTTCCTAAGGTAGAATTTCTTTTTCCAGATAAATTCCTGCTCATCATGATTTCTACTGTCCAAACAGTAAGCAAACAAATAGACACTTATGCCTTTCTGTAATGGGAGGACCTTCTTTGTATCTGAGGAACAGCTGGAAATCTTCTGTAGGACTAAGGTAGGATTATAGTTCCATTTTAATGTTTATAGTCACAGATAAAAGCTATCGCCCATGCAGCAGGGGAGATAAGATGGCTGACAGCACTAAGCTGCCTTCACTAAGCAGTGCTGATGGCTGCCTTTTTGGAAGCCTGGGGCAGTATGCATGATTAAAGAGAGAAACTTAAGCTAAACCAGACACTTTAAAAAGAAATACACTTTGGAATAAAGTTAATTCTACTTAGCACCTAGGATTTCACTGTATATATCTTAATAGTCTTAAGCAACTCCCTTTGTAAGCAATTCATCCAGGAGTTAATGTGTCAAGTTTAATATGCATCAAGAAACACTCGTTTGTAACTAAAAGCTTCATAATGCAGAGGAGCTTTTCATCTTGGACATGTAATCACCAGCCTCCAAGCAGAACACACCAGAATATACATCCCATGCCTCAGCTCTAGAACTGCAAGAAGAGAAGGCTGGCATGAATTTTCTTGCTCTTATTTTCCTTTCCAGCCTCATGGATTCCAAAGAAATCTGGATATGTTGGACAGATACTGAAAACATGCAGTAAATAAAAAATTCTCATTAGAAATCATATATGTAAAATATAAAATGTATCTTAGATACCTGATTAGCAGAAAACAGCTGATGAGCCACGAATGCTTTTCCTGTTTTCCGTCTTTGCCTATAGTAAGCTTAATCCCACATTGAATCTGTTAGGAATGTTTGCCTATTTAAGGTCACTGAAAAATGAAGACCTGATTAGGGGTAATTGGGCATACTTTGGCTTTCAAGTGAATGAATTTTTATTAGCTGAATGTGTACTCTTCTTGATGTAAAAGGGAAATCCACTAGGTATGTCCAGGTCAGAGTTTAAGCGTTAAATATAATATAGTAAGAAAGATTACATAGACATACATTCATTGTTAAACCATTAGCATACTGTAAAAAAACCCATGTCTGTATGAACTCTATAACTAGAAAGTGAAATACCATGTCTTCTCTTTCTACCAGTTCAGAGTAAAATAGTTAATGCCAATCTTTACTTTAACATAATTAGAAAAAGATCAGTAAATATTTAGTAATATATCAGTAAATATATAGTAATTGTCATCTTTGTAACAGCTAGATCTGCTCCAGTGTCTCACCACCATCATAGTAAAGAACTTCCTAATATCAAATCTAAATATACCCTCTTTCAGTTTAAAGCCATTCCCCCTTTTCTTGCCCTGATATATTGTATGGTCATATAACTTTCTAGATGGAGCTTAGCAGATAATGTAGTCTATGCTTTAGAAAACTACAAGACTTTAAAAGGAACTTTCAGTAGGCAAGTTGTCAGGCAACCAACTAGGTAAGGAAGGATGAAAAACAAAATGTTATTGAAGTCGTAGAAACATTGAAAGTTTCTAGGAAACATTGAAAGTCCTTGAAACATTAATGAAGTCCTAGAAGTGGGAGTACTCAGGTCTTCTTAATTTATCTTGAAGCTACTTTGAGAATTACTTTAATTTAATGTTTGTTTAAATATGCCTAAATGCTATTTTACAAAAGAAGAGAAACTGTGTTTTATCTTATCTTTAATTACATTGAAGAATAACGACATACTCTTTTCAGTAATTGGTCTCAAGAACATCTGTGCCAACTTTTCTTTCTTCTAGAAAGATCCATGATTTTTCAGGTCCATCTGGTTATCTAGGTTACAATGTTGTCATAGAACGCTATGTGAACTTCTTATGTCTAACATTTATACTCATAAAGCCCAGTCACTACAGAAGCAGCTTATTGTGCTTTTGCATACATATCATATGCTGAATAACAAAACTCCTTAATGATATTCCAAACAAATGCAATTGGCTAACACATTCTCTCCTAACACTTCCATTATAGAGTCAGTTTGTGGTTTTTGGTTTTTTTTTTTTCCCCAGAGAATTCATATCCATTGAAGACAAAGCTTTTTAAAGGAACATAGTGATGAAAATAAAGAATCAAATGGTCAAAGTGTGGACATTTGGCTAAGAAAGTGCAATAGCAGTTTAGGTCAGTTTAGAGCAGCTTGGATCTTCGGAAATTTAGGTTTTAATCTGTAATATGATTTTTTCACTTAGAATGGAACAGCCATAATAACAGATCAGAAGACCCTAAAGTACTCAGTTCTAAGCACTTGGAATACAGTCCTTTCTTGGGGGAAAGTGACAACAGAGGGTTTTGAATAGATGCTCAACACTTGCAGTAATCAGCTGTGTAGCATTCCTGTAATTATTTATGAAATATTTATAATAGGTTTAGTTGTAGAATTATTATTTTTATTCTAGAAATGTTATACGTGACAGGAAAACAGAGTTTTGCTTAGCTCTAATTCTGTAGAATTATCTAAATAAGGAAATATACTCAATTAGAATTAAATAGAATCATAGAATCTATGGTTAGGGTTGGAAAGGACCTTAAGATCATCTAGTTCCAACCCCCTG